>NW_026616598.1:0-23430 GCF_000801105.2 Raphanus sativus | reverse complement strand
TTGTATATAAATCTTAACCAAATATATTTTATAAATAATAGTAATTTAAAAATGGATCCGGATATAGCACCGTTAAGGTTAGATTGCGGTCGAACTCGCCCCACTGACCCGTCAACCCGTGGGTTTTCAGTTTTGTTTTGTTAAAAAAATCTGGACTCACATTAACCCGAAAACAAAAATTTTTGTACCCGCATCTACTCCGCCTAATTTTGTGGTTATCTACGGGTTATTATATATATTTTAAAAAATCATTATTTAATTTAACTATTATAAAAATGTCTATTCTATAATTTGTCTGTATGACCAACTGATATTAGTGTGATCCAATACATTTTTATAATACAAACTACTTTATTTCCTTAATTATCGAGACCCACTTCTATAAGAATCGTTAGATTATAGCGGCAGTTATGGTTTTTAAGAAAATCACTGCACATATTAATCATGTTTGATTCAACGATGTGCCATTTTACCTGAATTATCGGACGTAGACTTACCTAAATTATCAGACCCATAAAGAATTTATGATTATATATAATTTAAACATACAAAATATTCCACATACCTGAATTATCAAAACAACTAAAGAATTTAATGATTATATATTTTATATACAGAAATATATATCCAATTTTTGGAAGGACGGATCAGAATAAATCTATTTTTTAATATCAAACGGCTATTCTATTACTCAAATTAGAGGGAGCCTGGGTAACTATACGAGAATAGAACAATCCATTCTATTAAATAACATCATAACATCATAAGAAAATATTATACAAAGATAAACATAATATAACTAAAATACAAATATAAAAACAAATTGGTTTTCGTGTAGATTGGATTTGATATTGGGTTTTGGATTCACACTTTAAGAACCATTCAAGTATTATGTCATGTCTAATAAAGTATGAGACTTCGATTTTCGAGTCGATTCTGAATCACTATTTTGGTGACGAAATTATTGACTAATAATGTTAGGTAACTAATAAAAAATATAATATGTTGCAAACTTTAAGAATAAAGTTTAAAAATAATTTTCAATGCATACGGTACAAATGTATAATTACGTAATTTGACATATTTAATATAGTTGCCAAAAATAATATTAAACTAAATTAATATTAAACACAAATATGATTACAAAAAAATATAGAAATTAAATTTCTAAGAAATTAAAACAAAAAACACCCGCCTTTTGAAAGAGCAGGTCAAAATCTAAATGTAGCCTAACTATTTGTAATAGAATAAATTAAAATATCTTATTAGTCATTTAAGAAAAATATTATACAAAGAAAAACAAATATATGACTAAAATTAGGGGTGGGCGTTTGAGTATCCATTTTAAAAATTCAGGTCTATTCGGGTTCGGTTCGCGGTCTATTCGGGTTTCCGGTTTTCGGGGTTCAAAGATTTCATCCTCATTCGGGTATTTCTAAATTTCGATTCGGATCTTTGGGGGTTCGATTCGGGTTCGGATAACCCATTTAAATATTTTTTAAAACTTAAAATTCATTATATGTTTCAATTTCTCAAAATCTATAACAACAACAATATAATGCATTTAGATTTAAATAGTATATGTCAAAATACCTAAACATAACATATAAATTGGTTCGATTTGAATATTTGGGTAAAGAAAACAATAGATATGTTAATTATTTTGATGTTTTGAGAATACTTTAGCTATTTTAGACATTTACTTTTGACTAATTGTATATATTTCAAGTATTTTGGACAACTTAAAAGTATCTTATATATTTAGATGTTTTATATACATTAATCCAAAATTGATTAATATATTTAGGTATATAAATCTATTTAGGATACATTCGGGTATCCGAAATACTTCGGTTCAGATCGGGTTTGGTTTCGGTTCTCTAAATACCAAAATTTTGAACTTATTAAGATATTTAATTAATTTCGGTTCGGGTTCGGTACTACTTTTTGGATCGGGTTCGGTTCGGTTCGGTTCTTTGGGTTCAGATTTTTTGTCCAACCCTAATAAAAATCATAAATATAGAAATTTGATTTTAAATGTAAAACAAAAAATATACCCGTCCTTTTAAGGGCGGGGTCAAAATCTAGTATTTAAAATAAAAATATTACATGATTAAAATTTTTAAATACTATTTTAAACTCCTGTATTTAAAAAAAAATTACTTTTTAATTTTTATTTTTTAAATACTTGCGCGGTCCACGGATAGCCGCGATCCAAAATTCACCAACCCACACTCACTCCGCATAAAATACTCATAACCCGCACCCACAAATCGATTTTTCAAATAGTTTGACCAAACTTATGATCCGCTGTTAAAAGAACGGATATATTTTTGTTTTATATTTTAAGAAATATTATTTTATAAAATACAGGTTGTAACCAGTAAGAAACAATTAACTGTCGTCCATTCAACAACCTGCCACGTATTAGTTCAGACTTTTTTAAAACGGATTGTGTAACTGTTTTTTGACCGGTTAGTTGTTATATGTGTATTACTAAAAAATAAGATATTTTTTTAAAAATAAAATTAAATTAAACAGTTATATTATATTGGCATATAAACATTATATATATCTTATTTTTTTAGTTGGACTCAAGTAACATTAATTGGACATGTTTCAAATTTAATAGTATTGATTACTATATTATATCCAATTATATAAAATAAGTTGTTATATTTTTTTTTTATCTTTTAGTGAACAGTGTAACTGTAAATTAGTCTTTATCTTCCCCAATTTATTTGAGTCACACTCGTTTGCAACTTCTTCCATGGAAATCAACGACCATATTTAACAAAATTATTAAAATCTTTTTTTTTTCGTTTGTGCCTCATGTTCATAGATCTGTCATCTAGTATCCAATTTTCAACAATCAAAACTCCGAAAAAAACTATATGGTGGTCACTGATACGGACAACCACCGTCTAGCACAAAAATGGTTTTGAAGATCACAAACAATATCATGGAGTATAAGCAGTTATATATATATATCAATAGTTTTTGTAACCGTCGACAGTTAAAAATTATATACAGATATCGTGTTATATAGATATGTATAAGCAGTTATATATAAAAATCAATTTTTTTTAAATGGACACAAATTCATATCAATAGGGCATACTTCAACTTAATAGTATTGACTAGATTTTGACCCGCGCTTTCAAAGCGCGGATTTATGTTTGGTGAAAATTTTATATAATCACATTTATATAATCCGTCTTGTATATGCATTTATATAACCCGTCTCATATATGTGTTTTATATCCGGGTTTATGTCGTCGGTTTAAAACTATATTGTACATGTATTTTTAGGTTTTTAATTTTGAATTAGATATTTTAAATATAAATCAATATAAACAGTTTATAGTTTTGATCGGTGTTTTGAAACCCGACTCGGACCTGCGGTTGAACGAATTACCGGTTTGTAACCCGGTATTTTTAATATTGTGATTTTTTCTAATGATAAGACAAATTCGGTGATCATAAGTTGGAAATTTGTTTAAAATATATTTATATTTTTCAAAATCATTCTAAATGATAATGATTGTTGTCAATATTAATAATTTTAAAATTAGAAAACCGGTGGTTTAATAACATTATCAAACATGGAAATAATCGATACAGTATCAAACAAATAATTAATCGCAGGCCGAAATTAAATTAGGAAACCGGTGATTAATGACACACCAAAAAATAATTAAGAAGAAAACTGGCGCAGAATATCCAGATACCATTAATAAATACAAAGGAAAAATTCTTCCGTAGGGGTAAAAAGAGTAAAAATTCAAAATATGCTTGTATTTTAATAGTATAGATATGGTACTTATTTTCAAACAATATTTTTTAAAATAACAAAACCTTGTTAAAAATAATTAATTTTGTATTATGACAGTTATTAAATAGATAAGTGTAAAGAGAGTATAGGGGTGGTTATGTTAACCTACGTATTTTAAGTGCATGTATTAACTGTTCCCTATATAATTCTTTTATTGTTTTATTATTGTGAATGGGGTGGTTACGTTATACTATTGTGTTATGGGTGATTACATTCGAAAATATAGGATATATTATTTGTTGTCATTAATCGTTGGAGCCAACATTTATCAACTGGACATGTTGAAGAATTAATAGTATTGATCCGCGGGTTACCGTCATGTTTGATCTACTACAAGGCGTGTGTGGTTCGACTGATTTTGAAAATTTGTGGGGTGGGTGAACACGGTGCGGGTTGGGATTTTTTTAAAGTTGAGCGGGTGCAGATCAGTGGAATTTGAGCCGCCGGTATCCGTTAATCCGTAAAGTTTCGAAAGTATTTTTTAAAATACTTTTTGTGTAAAAATATTATATATAATCATATAATTTCAATTATAAATTAATTATTTTATATTATTTATAATATATTATTTATAATAATATTTTTAATATAATTAAATAATTGTTTCTAATAATAATTAATTAATAGTACTCCGGATTTTGGCGAAGCGGATGTAACTATAAGATTTTTTGTATATGGATTATGCAAATTAGATTTTTAAATAAAAAATGATTCAGTCCACGGGCGGGTCGGGGCGAATTGACACACAAACACACTAGCTATACATTATATATTTTAATTCCAAGTAAATCTGGATCCGTGCATGCGGATTGTGTTTTCAATTTTATTGAAATATAAATTACATAGAAACAAATACTTAAGTTAATTATTAAAATAATTATATTATAATATAATGCATTTCCTTGAGTTTTGATTTATAAATGTAATTTATAGATTTTTCGATTAATTTATAGATCGAAGTATATAAGATAGTAATGCATATCTTGGATAGCATCCACAAAAATTAGTTATACTTATTTGACTTATTTTTTTTTTCTGAAGAAATTTATTTGACTTATTTTGTGGTAGTTATATTAGTGTTTATTTATTTTTCTTTATTAAGCTGTTTATGGAAACAGTCAAACTATTGTGTGGCAGTCATTGGAATAATACATATCAGTTATTAACTGATTTTTTTTTGACTAAAACTGATTTTTGTTTTTTAAACACAATTATTATTTATAATCATTTATTTCTTAATATTATATTTATAGGTTTTATTAAATGTATCTGAATAACAAAAAAAATTAGTCAATAGGCATATATTGTATATGTTGGTTTCCAAATAAACATGTGTTATTCATAATAAAACAAAAAAATATTAGAAGGTATTAAAACGGTTATTAAGGTTTTTTATATCTTTGATGTAGGTTCTTGAGATAACTTATTATCGTCTCGCACAGTCATCCCGCACACATTCTTGGTCCTCGTAACATGTTCTCTGCTCGTTAACTCCACAGCAAAGCACCTACGGTTTTTGTCTCTGGCTGTGGGGCATTGGATTTCCGTGCAAGTTTTTTCAGGTGGCATGAATGGACGTTCAATAATTTGGCCATCGACAACTAAATAAACAAAAAATAATAACATATCATTTGGAGCAAAAAAAAAACATTATCAAGGATATTATGATTGATTAAATTAGTGAAAAATAGATAATGAACAAAAGAAAATTATTATAAAACACATACACTCATGAAGAGGAAATAAAGTAATTAAGATGATGCAAAAGATAAACTGTGATGACGACATATTATTTTTTGTGATATTTTTCTATATACACGTTTATTTTTATTTTATTTTTTATTTTATTTTAGATTTATTATTTGATGGTTGAAATTTCTATGTAAGGTGGTAGTTAATTTATAGGTTTTTTCAATTAATCTCTAGAATCTAAATATAGAAGATAGTAATGCATGTCTTGTATAAGGCGATCCATAAAAATTGGTTAGATTTGTTTGACTTGTTTTTGTGATAATTATAATGGTGTTCACTTTTATTGTGCTTATGGAAACAGTCAACTAAACTATTGTGTGGTAATCATATTTGAATAATACGTACGAGTTATTAACTGATTTTTTATTTATTTTTTGAAACACAAACTACTTATTATTTATAATCAACTATTTCATATATATATATATATATATATATATATATATATATATTGTGTGTTGTATCTGTATAATCAAAATAATTGGGTATGAAAGTGGTTGATAAAAAAATTGGGTATGAAAGTGGAAACAAACATTAAAATGATGTATTTGTATAGATTTTATTTAATTTTATTCTGTTAAAAAATTGTCGGATTTGTTGTGTTTCCCTAAAAAACTCTTTTTTGTCAACTATTGTATTCGAGTGGACCAAATTGACCAATATTAAATATAAGTGGTTTCAAACCAATATTTGAGTGGGCCAAATTGACCAATATTAATATAAATGGTTTCAAACCAATAAACACATCTATTTATATAAAGTACCCTTCTTTCTCTCCTGAGCCTATCCACGTAGGATGCCAGGCTGGAAACTCAACACCTGTAGCGCTGCCACGTCAGCTTAAATTTAAATGAAATGCAGCGCGTTGGTGATCCGTCTGTTTCTTCTTCTGGGCTTCGCTTCGCGTTTTGTATTCTCGGCCCATCTAGCACGTGTAGAACGCAACCCTAATCAGATGCGCTCCTTCGCTTCTCTTCGCTTCTCTTCGATTGACGACGAGACGATCGACATTCCGTAACAATGGGCGTTTTGATGTATTCGTTGGAATATTGGAATAATCGACGTCCATTCTGCTTCATCCTCCTTTACTCGACGGCGTTACTAACCTCCATTATTCTCCAAATCAATTATCCCCACAACGTGCCATTGAATGGCGATTCTTCGGCTTCTCCGTTAATCCTAGATATTGATATATATTATCCGTTTGCTTCATATGTGACTCATTGTTTTTATACTCTCTCTGCACTATACCTTGCCAAATTCTAGCTCACTGTAATGGCGACTTCCTAAGTGAACCCTTCTAATCTGAGATTGGCCGTTGTAAGGAGATTGTGGTGGGCCGTTTGCTTCCATTCTGAGAAGCTCGGAATCTGAAGAAAAGAGGCGAACTTATTGGAGTTGACATTGTGTTGGACGAGAAGGTACTTGAGAGGTTGCTGTGTATTCTATTTGCTTATTTACAATCACCTACTTCAACTTTCATTATAGTGACACTGTTTTTGCTTTCAGTCAACCTTGATACAAGGTTCCATCGTCCCCACACCGGCTTAACAGTTTCAAGAATCTACAGAGGGAAGGAAGAGTGTACTAGCTCAGTTATCCTTATGTTGCTAGAAGCAACATTCACTTCAAGCTGTGTGACCCACCGGTCTGTGTTTGATTTACAGGGCATACCAACTTTTTCGAGTTGATGAACCATATTGATTTCATTCCAGATGAGAATTATTCAAACGTACAGGTACGTTATTAATTTGTTCTAAAGTTGTTTATGTTTGTTTCTGCAAAAACCTCAAAGTTATAACTCTTGGGTGTGGAGCCTAAAGCGATGGTTGCAACAATCATAAATCCCAAATTTGTTTGGTGGTAAAACGGCTACTTTGTTTATGTGGCTATTTTTTCAATGTGACATCAGGATCACACTCTTTGACAACAAAAACTGAGCCACGCAGGGATTTTTAAAAGAGTAAATTACTTCTACATATAATTGTTATTTCAAGCTTTTCAGCTTAATCATGCATTCAAATCTCACATTAACCAAATGTGATGCAGGTTTTGTGAGGTGGGGCTGGATCCTCTTCAACTACATCCAAGTATGGTGGTGTTAAGACCAGGAGATTGATAGCTACTTTCTCAACTCAACCCCGACTGTACATCCACTTAGCAAGTCCACTACTAAGACTCTATCAAGCTGAGGTTAGTCACATGTGCTTGCATAACATGTCCAGTGTTTATTAATTGACTATAATTTAAAAAGTCTCATGCCTCTGCACCGTCGAAACCCTTGGAAATAATTATTTTTGTTAATCATTCCTTTTTGCGTATGATTATCTTACAAATACTGCAGCTTAAATAAGATTTTTAAATTTCCAAGACTGCAATGAATTTTGTTTCATAGTTCTCAGCTTATAGTATCTAACTAATGTATTTCACTTATGTTACCGTAGGCTGTGGAGTCCATTTGCAAGGCTGAGGTGGCTGATATTGACAAGGATGGTGCTATATCCCCTGTTATAAGTGCTCGCACAAACTGCTTCATTGATTCACATCTTACTATAGTTTATTTAAAGTATAGACTTCATACATTGAGTTAGAAATGGTGATTAACTTTACACATTCTTCAAGTTCCAATGTGCAAGTTCCGTTGTTCCGAGTAAAGATGGTCGGTAGAAGACGTCACTGATGCAGCTCTTTTGTCACAATTGATGAGAAAGTCACCAAAATATCTTTAGGTGGGAAATCGGAGTTAGATTGAAGGCCTATTGTGTTGGATTTCGTTATTGAGTTTGATATGCCATTCAAAAAGTAGAACTATATAAAACTTGAGATAAGTATAGCAAAATAACTTAGCGTTTTGTTACCGACCCTAACCAAACTTTAGAATTTTATTTAAACTGTCATAGTTTAAAAAATGTGATTTGGCCAACTTTTCAGTCACAATATCATTCAAAATTGTAAGTCACAATATCATTCAAAATTGTAATTTATCTATTGGAAACTAGAACTGAACCTACCATTTTTATTGTTTACTAGATTTTCCGATTCAAAACTTTAAAACTATATTTATCAGAATTAGGAAAAAACATTTTACATTAAATAGAATATATATATATTATATATATATATATATATATGTGTGTATTTGTTAGATTGTAGAATGTTTACTGGAAATAAAAATATGAAAATAATGTTTTTGGATCATAATGTTGGACTGAATATATTCAAAACAAAAACAGATGCATTAATACTTAATACTGTATTAACTTAATACTTAATACTTTAGTTAGAAAGTATATAAAATGGTATATTTAATAACAATGTAATACCATGATTAGTTCTTAGAAAAGGTAGCAATTGTAAAACAAAATGATATTTTTATTTGTCTGCAACAAAATAATATTTAATAATAAAAATTAAATAAATTGTGCATATATATTGAGAATATTTTGGTTCTCTTTTACACTTAGCTTTAATCCAGAATTATATTTAACTACAATTAGATTGTAATATATTGTTGTATGTTTATATTTTAACAAATAATATAGTAAATATTAATTATTCGTAGAAGTTTTAGTTCATTTAACTAATACAACAATCTTAAAAGTTGCTTTTTTACTTTTTTTTTTTTGAAATTTGTTACAAAATAGTGAAAATTAATGTTACTGATAACTGAGAACAAAGTAAATTTTTTAAAAAGATTACATTAAATTGGTATTTAGGGAAAATAAGTATATGTTTTAGGTATTTTAAATACAAAATGTAAGGTTATTTTAATGAATTAAATGTGATTTTTTAAAAAATACTAAAATAAAAAGCTCAACCATAATTTTAATATTCATATGCAACTAAATATATAAGACTTGCATAGTCCAGCAAAATACATAATGTAAAATAACCTGATAACAAACAAAAAAATAACAGAAATGGAATTAGATAATTTAAACTAAAACAATAATATTAAAATATCTACACAGACATAATAAAAATAGAACACAACTTCATTAATAATTACAACAACTGTGGTAAATGTAACTATTTCTATGCCATAATTTTGCTATGCACATGCAATTTATGGATCGCCATGAACAGAAACAGACATATCTCGAGCTGAAAAATGCTGAGATAGATCAAACGTTCTTTATGTGACTGTCTCTATATTAAAAAATAAGTGTTATGAAACTAATATGATATTTACAATATCACCAAGAAAGTGTCATCTCATAATTTCAAGATGACTGACAAGTACCTACACTCATTATCCACTACTTGGTTTTCAAACTTTTCAATTTCAATGTTTTAATTACTTTGATAGCTTTGCATTAATACTACCTTCTCATCAATATAACATTTTATTTTTGATAAGAAATGCAGTTCAAATTATCACCACTTCCACTCCAATATCATGTTGAAGGCTATGATTTCAACAAAAAAAACAACTATTACGTAAAATATCTTATCACGTATAATCTTTCTCACTAAAACATTCTAAAGACAAAAATTACTATCATATACATCTTTTGCAAATGTAAATCAAAAACACAAACTACAAAATCATACATAATATAATAACCTAAATCACAAGTAAAGTATATCCCGCCCGTAGGGCGGGCCGATCCTAGTTACAATAAACACATGTTTATTGCAGTGTTCTTAGGAAGAAGTTTTTAGCGTAATATAAAAATTGTCTCTTAACTTTAAGTAAGAACCAGTTCTTAAATATACAGCTACTTATCTAGAACACATGTCCCTTGGTCTTCTACACGTAGAATAATGGGTAAAGAGTTGAAGGTCGTTGAAAAATTAACCGCCGTTAATGTTTGATTCATCTTCATCTGTCTTCAACTTCCATAAACCACTTGCAAGCTTCGTTCCTCCACTGCATCAGTGGCCATGGTTGAATGATGCAATCTTCAAGATATTCAGCTTCTTAAAATCTTAAAGATCCCAACAAAACAAGAAATGGATCATTTGTAAATGTAGACCCAACTATGCTTAAATATAATCTCAAAAACCACCAAGAATCTCCTATCTTCATGATATACAACCACAAAGATACTCCACGCAGAGGGTGATCTATTGACCTCTAGAGACTCATGAAGGTTTATAGTTTATTGAAAGAAATCAAGCTAAGTCAAAAAGAAAAGAAAAGAAATCAAGCTAAGTCGATGAAAAGAAGAGAACAAAGTATTCACCATCGGAGTTTCTTTAAGGTAATTCAATCACGCAAGGAGGAGAATCCGGTGACACCGGAAGACACAAGTCCGATCGAAAGCAAGATGGATCTTTATTAAGATTGAAGGAAAAATCAGAGATAAATAAAAAATAGAGAGAAAGAAAAGCAAATCTGATTTTGACTTGAAAAAACAAAAAAAATCGTCTAACGAAGAAAGATCTGACAAAGCGGAATGAAAAGTTGATCATTAGATTGACATTTATATCAAAAATATATATATTTGATGACCCTCATCTCCCTCTTGTAAGAGGGATAAGAAAGATGTCCCGACTGTCTTAACCTATAGTTTTAGCGTGTACGTATTGATTACTGTATAAACTGTGGAAGTGTCATGCATTGCCGCTTAAGGCGAGTGATAGAGAACCGCAATATGCTTGGTTCATGCTAGAAATGGTAGTACGGAGAACTATGATGATCAGGTCCAACGGGCAGTGGCGGAGCCAGCCAAAGTATTTACCAGGGTCAAGTTGAGAGTCAATATAAAAATTACATGGATCAGCAGGCTATTTTACTATATTTTCTCAGTCTTTTCTACAAAAATACAAATAAAAAAAAATTCTTGATTTCGCATGGATCATATGACCCTCTCATTGTTAACTACCTCCGCCACTGCCGACGGGTCATGGCAACTAGGATCTTTGATACATGGAAACTTGGAAGTAATAATCAAACAGAGTGTTTGATAAATAAAAAGTGAAAACTTGATAGACAAAAACTCATTAAAAATTTCAAATAAAATATAAAAATATTTTTTATTTACTTCTCACCAATACTAGAAATTAAAATATCTTTACGAAAACCATCCATAGAAAGAGAAAGGAAAATGGTTAAAGCTTTTTATTAATAGTTTAATAAAAATCAAAATAATTAGTATTAAATTTAGAAAATACCATAGGATTGTCCTAAAAATATTTCATCACAACTATGGTATACAATCAAAATGATCAAATATGTTTCATTAAATATATAAAAAATATTTTTTATTAATGATTTTATTAATCTACACCAAGAGTTTACATTTAGGGAAATGTGGTTTTGGGGTGGGGGCAATCATCTCATTTCCCACATGAGAATTAGTATATTATAGCGTTCTGTGTTTTTATAAGGTGAACAAAAGTAACAAAAAGACATATTTTGTGGCTAAGGTTTTTCATTTAAAAGTTGGAGGATAAAATTGTCATAAAGCAAATGGGATCTCTGAGACATGGTGGCTTGGAAGTGATAATCAAACTAAACTAAGTTTTGATTAGTAACGTTTGGTAAATAAAAAGTGAAGACAAAATAGACAAAAATTTATTTAAAACTTTGAACAAAATATTAAAAATATTTGTTTATTTGTTTTTCACCAAAACTAGAAAGTAAAATAACTTTTCAAAAATTTCCGTAAGAAGAGAAAGAAAATGGATAAAACCCATATATCAATAGTTTGACAAAATAATTAGTATACAATTTAAACCAATTCAATTTCTTTAAATATGTATCCACCTATTATACTCGTAAAAAAACAAATATTAAGGAAAGGAAAAAAAAGTACATGTCTTGTTGGATAAGCCAAGATTCCAACTTATAAGACGGCTTAGCTCTCGTCCCTGTGATCCATCGTCGTCGCCAATACTAGATCGCTCGCTCGCTCTCGTCGATAATTTTCGCAACCACCGACAAAAAAATGGCGGCCGTAGGAATCGAGTCGAGGCGTTCCGAGACCGCGATGGAGGCTGAAACCTGCAACGTCAAGGGAGCGGTGGCGAAACAAGGAGAGGGGCTTAAGCAGTACTATCTCCAGCACATCGACGAGCTCCAGCGTCTTCTCCGCCACAAAACTAACAACCTCAATCGCCTCGAAGCTCAGAGGAACGATCTCAACTCTCGAGTTCCCTCATTAACCAACCTAATTTCTTACTATTTTTCCCCCATGGAATCAAATTTGGATCGTGTTCTTAGGTTTAAGTAATCTCGGATTTCGTGTAGGGCTTTTCGATTGTTTGGATTTGAGGTTTCATGATCTGGAATTGGTTTGGATGTGATGAGTCCTGTTAGATTTCTTGATTCGTTTGATCCTTAGCAGCTTCTGTGGACTGTTCGAGGAGCATAATTAGATTAATAAACTGTTGTTCAGAAGTATGCAATAATAGTTCTTCTTTTGCTCTCTTAGTCGTTATAGTTATACTGGTCTAAAGAGTGCCTATAAGGTGTTATACCAATAATCCATGATTGGAAAAAAAAAAATTAAAGAAGAGACAGATTTAGTGTTCATTAGTATCGTGGTCAGCATCATGCTTATCCTTGGATTGTTTTTTGTTAGTATTTATGTTTCTAGTTTAATTCTTTGGCACTAAAATTATTTCTCAACTATAATTTCAAACCTTTTTGACATTTTTTTTTTTTTTACCTTTTGACAATTGTTTGTGAACTAAACAGTACGAATGCTGAGGGAGGAGTTGCAGGCTTCAGGAACCTGGCTCCTATGTGGGTGAAGTGGTCAAAGTGATGGGGAAAAAAACAAGGTCTTGGTTAAGGTATGAATCCTTTTACTGTAGCATGTTTTTTTTTGGGGTATTAAATTGGCTCTTTATTGTGTTGTAATCTTATGAACATAGCTATCAGTGAAGCTAAACTCCCTTTTTTTTCCAGGTTCATCCAGAGGGGAAGTATGTTGTTGATATTGACAAAAGCATAGACATAACGAAGCTTACACCATCAACAAGAGTTGCTCTCCGTAATGATAGCTATGTTCTCCACCTTGTCCTGCCCAAGTAAAGTTGATCCCTGGTTAACCTTATGAAAGTTGAGAAGGTTCCTGACTCCACTTACGACATGATTGGTGGTCTTGACCAGCAAATTAAGGAAATTAAGGAGGTATGCTTGATCAGTCATTGGTTTTGTTTTGCTATTCCCCTTGGTTTCAAATGCTTTTAAATATTTTTTATAATGTCTTAAATTGTTCTTCATCAGGTCATTGAGCTACCATCAAGCATCCTGAATTGTTCGAGTCTCTTGGAATCGCTCAGCCAAAGGTACACATCATTTGAAAACTTTTTTTGTTGTGTATTGTAACTATGTTAAGTAGATTAGAGATGATTTCATCCTCGTTTCTTTCTAGGGTGTGTTGTTATATGGTCCACCTGGAACTGGGAAGACACTCTTGGCTCGGGCTGTGGCACATCACACTGACTGTACGTTCATCAGAGTTTCTGGTTCCGAGCTGGTCCAGAAATACATTGGAGAAGGTTCTAGAATGGTCAGAGAACTTTTTGTGATGGCAAGGTTTGTGTATGCTAGACCCTACTTTGAAATTTCAAGTATGGTAAAAATAGTGCCTGTTGACTTATCTTAACTATTCCTGATGGTTTATGGTATTTAGGGAGCATGCACCATCGATCATCTTCATGGATGAAATCGATAGTATCGGGTCTGCTCGTATGGAATCTGGAAGTGGAAACGGTGACAGTGAGGTTCAGCGGACTATGCTTGAGCTTCTCAATCAACTTGACGGTTTCGAAGCGTCAAACAAGATCAAGGTACTTGTTGAATTTGTTTAGGACATTCTCTTGTAGACAAACTCATTAATAATCTCAAATGACTGGTGCAGGTTCTGATGGCGACAAATCGTATAGATATTCTGGATCAAGCTCTTCTCAGGCCAGGAAGGATTGATAGGAAAATTGAATTCCCAAATCCTAATGAAGATGTAATGATTTGTGCCTATTTAGCATATTATCGAGTTGCTCCTGTAGTAGATGATAGGTTGTAGAACATGTTCGGCTGATGTATTTCCTAAACTTGTGTTGCAGTCACGTTTTGATATCTTGAAGATCCACTCGAGGAAAATGAATTTGATGCGTGGGAATTGATCTGAAGAAGATTGCAGAGAAGATGAATGGTGCTTCAGGTGCTGAGCTGAAGGTAAACTGTGTTTTGCTCCCTTACTTCTTCTCTCTCGGTCCCTCTCTCTCTCTCACTCACTCTCGTTCTCTTATGCTATTGGTTATAAATGGTCAGGCTGTGTGCACGGAGGCAGGCATGTTTGCTCTGAGGGAGAGGAGAGTACACGTGACACAGGAAGACTTTGAGATGGCGGTAGGTTATGAAGAAAGACACAGAGAAAACATGTCTCTGCGTAAGCTGTGGAAGTAGGAATATCAATCTGTTCTCTGTTCTTTCCAGAATCTCTTCTGTTTTTTTCTTTAAGCGTTTGAAAACAGAGTTTTTTTTTTACTGCCTAAACACTATTGTGTACTTGAAATGTTAGCATACCAGTTCCGAGTTCATCGTGTTAAACTAAGAGAGATTTTTCAAAAAAAAAACCAGCAAAGAGTACAATCTGATTACATTTAACTGTTTCGATCTAAGAGAGAACCATTCAGAAGTAGGTTTAATATCATATAGAATAACATCGGATTATATATGCAACCTGGTATTAGGAGTAGACAAAAGTGAAACGTGACAAAACAATCGCTATTGCTCTGAATGTGACCTTCTTCACCAAGTCTCTGTAATCATCTCCGTCAGAAAAGTTCTATTTTTCCCGTTGATGATTTACTTTCTTCATTTCCGACATGTATGATACGATACGTTGGCAAGATTTTTAATATACAAACCCTGGTCGGATAATAATTGATTTTGTAATAATGTATCGTAGTAGAAATAAATTGATGATTGTCAATCGCAACGTATATTTTCAGTTCTCCAAAAAAAACGTATATTGAAGGAATTTGTTTTTTTTATTAAAACATTGAGAGGAAGTTTGAATTTCAAATTTGATAAGGGGAATAAAATAACATTATTTCTGAAAGAAAAAAAAGGAAAAAAAAAATTAATTGTGTGTCAGTGTCGGAAAGACCCGCGTGGAACTAAAGCTAGAAAAGATCCAACGGTGGACAAAAGCTGCGTTACAATTGCAGAACCATCAGAAAGAAACCAATCCAACGGTCTTAAGAATAGCGTCATACCTAAGCGAAAAACCCTTCCCCTTATTTTCCTCTTTTAAAAACCCCCAATCTCGCCGCTTCTCTTCATAAACATCATCATCATCAATCTCCACGCACACACAAATACATCGCCCAATTCTCTCGATCCCGACAACATGGTAACGTTCTCCTCGATCTTATACTGTCTTCATCATCGTTCTTTGTTTCTTGGTTGTGTTTATTCCAAAAATCATCATATATATGTTATGTTGTTGTTCAGGCTCTACCTAACCAGCAAACCGTCGATTACCCTAGCTTCAAGCTCGTTATCGTTGGTGACGGAGGCACAGGTAACGAACCACCCCCTTTTCTATACTACTCTCTACTCGCTGTTGTTATTCAGTGGATCACATTGTCTTTGTGTTTCTGTTACAGGAAAAACAACTTTTGTCAAGAGACATCTTACCGGAGAGTTTGAGAAGAAGTATGAACCTACAATTGGTGTGGAGGTTCACCCTCTAGATTTCTTCACAAACTGCGGCAAGATCCGTTTCTACTGCTGGGACACCGCCGGTCAAGAGAAGTTCGGTGGCCTTAGAGATGGTTTACTAGTAAGTAATCCTCTGGTTAGGATTTGGTTATATATATAAAAAAAAATTAATATGTTTTTTTTTTCTAATTTAACTTTTGCAGCATCCACGGTCAATGCGCGGTGATCATGTTCGACGTGACGGCGCGTCTCACGTACAAGAACGTCCCCACGTGGCACCGCGACCTCTGCCGTGTGTGCGAGAACATCCCCATCGTTCTGTGCGGAACAAGGTGGACGTGAAGAACAGGCAGGTGAAGGCGAAGCAGGTGACGTTTCACAGGAAGAAGAATCTTCAGTACTACGAGATATCCGCCAAGAGCAACTACAACTTCGAGAAGCCCTTCTTGTACTTAGCTAGGAAGCTCGCCGGAGACCAGAACCTTCACTTTGTCGAGTCCCCGGCTCTCGCTCCCCCCGAGGTTCACATCGACTTTGCTGAGCAGCAGAAGAACGAGGCTGATCTCATCGCCGCCGCGGCTCAGCCTCTTCCTGATGATGATGATGACGCTTTTGAGTAAAAAAAAGAAGCTTGCTTCCACTATGTCTGAGAAGCTGTTTGCTTTTGTCTCTGATTCCCTCTCTTTTTGTTTTTTTGGTTTCTTCTCTGTGTTGCATTGATGTTAACATATAAAATGAGAACTAAATTGGGATTGTTTCGTTTGGGAATAGAGCAACTTGTTTTTTAACCTAAAGAGATAAAATGAGACTTGCAGGAATCAATCATATATATATATACTTTGAAGGTCTCTCTCAAGTAACCATAAGGAGAAAAATAAACATGTTCAAAATACAACCTAGGCTCAACTTTTTATTCTATGTAACACAAGTTGTAGTTGGCAATGATGCTCTTGCTATCTGTATGTTGAACTGTTATCATCAGAGATGAGGTTTCTTATCTGCATCAGATGTTCCTCATTGGAGATGTTCAACCTCAGACGGAGATTTGTGATCCAGGTTTCTTGTTCCCATGTTATGTTGGGTCCTGATGATGCGTGCAGTCTCCCAATGCTGAATCGGTATGCATCCAGCTCTTGCCTGTGAACATCCAACTTCTTCTTGATCTTGATGCTTAAGTGGCCATAAGAGGATGATGACTCTGTGTCACTAGAGTCACCAGTTTCTATGGGACGATGGAAAGAGACAGTAGTTAAACCATAGGTGTCCATGTTACAACTACCAACAGAAGACGCAACACTCTCTCTGTCTTCTTCTTTTTTTCCTTCAACTTGTCTAGTTTGATTGTGTGGTTCAACCAAAGTGTATGTCCTTTTCTTTGGACCTTTTACGTGAGACTCATTGAGCTTCTCAGATGAAACACACTTCAGATTCAGCTTTCTCCGTAACTTTCCTGTCGAAGTCTGTGCACTTAATCTCGATGTACCCTTTAGCCAAGTGGTATACAAAACAAATGTCAGCTTAAGAAACAGCTTTGAATGATATTTGACAAAAAGGAGAAACAGAAATAAAGAAAAAAAGTACCTGCCCGACCATGATCCACTCGTTGTCTTGCCAAGATTGTCTAACTCGAATGTCGGATTTGTTTGCCCTGAGAGTCAACGAGGAACCAAGTAACCTAACCAAAACACAATCATTCTCCAAAACGTTGGAAACGATTGCAATCTTCCAGGAACAACTCTCTAAAACCTCAACAAGGTCACCAGGAGCCCAAGAATGTAGAACTTGAAAAGGAGGAGGAGGAGGCTCAGGTCTCATGCTCTTCCTCGGTACCCTCTCTGTAGTACCTTCACTATCATACATGACAGTGTAATAATGCCCATTACCAGTTATAATCTCAGCAGATCGCCAAGCACCAGATGGAACTGATGATTTGGTCAACACTTCTACTTTAGTTCCTTTCTTGAATCTCATGGTTCCAAACTGCTTATAAGATAACAATCAGATACTACTATGCAAAGAGACTCAACTTCTTTTTTATCCACAAGGCATTTTTTTTCTATTGAGTTCAAACCACAAAAAAAAACAAGAGAAAAGCAACACATCCAATGAAGCAAGGCAGTAAAAAATTCACTAGAGTATTTTTATGATGATTGATGATCCATTGCAAATATAAGTTGGAGCAAGTAGATCCCATGAGAATCTAACTTCAGCTTCAATCTATTGTTGTCATAAAACGTTTCAGATTCTTTTGCTTCACAATCACCAGATTGCATAAAAGTCATATAAAACTGTTCAATGAAAATTGAAAGTGTGATGATTACTCAATCTCTAGGATCACTCTTCAAGATATTAAAGGAGAAAGACAATCTCTAAAAACAGTTTTCATTGTTAAGCAGACAATCAAGAGACTAAAAACTCAAAATTTTTGAATTAAAAATTATGTTTACCTTAAGAAAAGAATGTTTATTAGCACGCAAAGGAAGACATCATTCTTTCTGCTTCCACAAACAACAACAAAGCTTCATCTATTTTCTTTTTAATTTTCTGGGCAACCAAACAAGGATCAAAGGCAATGGAAGAAAAAAACTTATATGCTAATATAAAATATATAAGTTTAGGCTTTTTACACGTCAGCAAGCCAAAAACAAAATCGTTAGCCAGTTTTAATTTTGAAGGAAAAGAATCCAAAATGAAGAAGAAAATAATAGTTCTAAGTTGCGGACTTGTAACACCCGTTGGGCTTTGGCGTTGTTTATCCATCAAAACCGCATGAGAAATGGCCCTTTGTTTGCTTCTATTCGAAGAACAATGGCTATCGTCTCGTTTTGGAGTTTAGGCAAAGCCATTTGTATATAGAAATGCATTCATTAACAGTGTCGTCATTACGTAGACGTTAGATGTTCAGAGGATGAAAACGTTAAAAAAAAAAGCGACGAATATCCGTAGTGTTATTTGTTTTATATTATTCTTGTTGGTGAGCAGCACGAGCAATGTGCGTGTTGAGGTGTGCCAAAAGAGCTCTACTTAAATTACCAATTCTTTATCAAGCAAAAAGTTTATGAAAGAACAAAAAAAAAACAAAAGAAGCGTTACGGGGGATGGATGATCAGTTCAGGTGGCCACTACACTTTTGAATATAATACTTTTGGCTTCTAACGCACCCAAAAATTTGTAGTAATAATCATGTCGCTGTCTTGCAGTATTTGATTTACATTTACTTGATTCACAATGGATAAACGACACCAACTCTTAAGTCTATTTGAATGCAATCATCTAAAATTAATATTCTATGCCCACTTTAACCGTATGAGGATGAATCTGAGATTGATGCATATAACATGGGAGTGAATTTAAGATTTATAAGTGAAACGTAGGCGAATAAAATGTTTGTTCATACAAAAAAAAAAGAAGAAGCTAATCTAAAACCTTGTCGACTCGTGCATTCATACAAGGAAAAAACACATTTGCTATTGTTTTGTTTCTTTTTTTGGCTTCTCCGGGTAGAAAGAAAGCGTGTAAGTGGGTTATATTGCTGCTCCTTCCACGCATGAAACTTCACTCTTACATCCTTCACTTCGGATCCACTCCAACACTGAAGAACAGTCCTCTCTTCCAATGAAATGCCTTCACAAAACAGAGTCACAAATCCATAACCAAAATGTTTATATAATAGCCAACAAAACAGAATATAAATCATCGAGTCTTCTCTGTACCTATTTCTAGGGCGGTACGCCTTTAGTGCATTAGCTTCTCGAGAGTTTCTCATGTCTTTGTTCATCCTGATAGAATCAGGCACCACCAGCGTCTCTGTTTCCTTCTCGTAAGCATCGTAAATGAATTCAAGTATTGTATCCTGCGAAGTAGACAAATGATTGCATCACCAGCAACCCAATAGTTATATAAGTAATTTAAATAGAATCAGAAACATGTATGTATACCAGAGGCTTAGAAGCATTAAGCCAGTGGTACATAGGCTCACACCTGAACCATGTCATTTGCCTTTTTGCAAAGTTCCTGCATAATCAATCAATCAACCAAACTAAGTTAAAGATACAGAATCCTTCTGAAAAGAATAGCAAACATAACTTCAATTTATTTTCAGTCAGTTCAAGTCTTATGTAGAGGAATCACCTAGATACTTGCTGAAACTTGTTCAAGAACCCATAGAACTCTCCAGGGGAACTTACACCCCCTTGTCGACGACATTTCGATAGATATTCCATGGCCTGAAAAAGAAGAATGTTTCCACCGTTGCAGAACCCTTGTCTGATTACGATCATCATACAGGTAATAAAGAGCTTACCTGTCTGTAACCAATGGCTCGAGTTGCAGAGTTTGTGTTTGGAAAAGACCAAGATCAAGAAGCCATCTAGCTTCTGATAAAACTCCATTGGCACCTGAAGTTTGAGAAACAAATAAGCAATATCAAAGAAGACAACCTCAAAGAGCATGCCATTGTTATCCTTGCAAGTTTAATATACTAAAACTAAGTAGCTGCAGTTACTGACCTGAGAGCATGTCTTCGCATCTGAAGTCAATAGATCTATAGAGATCAATCCGTGGGCTTGACAAGAAAAACAAAGGAAGTCATAGTCCAAATCTGTATGTATATTTGAATAGAGATATCACCCGATGAACCATCCTCACTGAAGTCATCATTGGCGTCAGGAGAGTTCAAACTTTCTCGAAAAGAATCATATGGAACACGAAAGGAAGACGGAGGAGATCCAGTTGTCTGCCACGTAAACAAACAAAGTTGTTAAAGCACAAAGACACTTCACCTGTCGAGCAAGAACTAACCTTATGATCAAATCATTGTCAAAACTTGAGTATCTCGAGGCTACGCTTGAGTCTGTACCAATCATTACGAGGTAAAGAAGAGGCTTTCTGATCACCAGCATTGACAACAAACTCAACAGCCGCATCCCAGTTATGATCGGTCTGAAAATCAACTAGCATATCGTGGACCTCGGAGATGATCTCTGGAGAAGGTTAGGCACATCTGGCTTCCCATACATAAACCTAACACATTACCAAGAAAAGCATAGATATAAACCTAAACACATTTACAAAAGGGAACAAGACAAAGTATATATTATATATATATTATTATGCCATACCATCGCAGGTACAATCCAGTGCCACCTGTGACTATGGGAACACGCCCTCTACTAAGAATGTCTTTAGTAACTTGCCTTCCATCTTCGAAAAATTGCCCCACAGAATAGTCTAAGTAAAAAAGCATACAAAATGAGAAGTTTCTTTGATTTTGCATACATGAGTATCAGAAGTATTGAGGAGCAGTGTAGAAGAACCTTGAGACGGATGCAAAATGTCGATAAGATGATGTGGCACCTCCTGCATAATTTGCATAAACATACAACTTCAAGCTCAAAGGTATACACTTTTTGATTCGTTTCCACCAACAAATGTATTTATATATCAGAAGGATACCTTTCTATAGCTTGCTGAGGGCTTGGCTGATCCAACATCAAGTCCTTTGTACACCTGTTGTCAACCAAAAACACAAGCAAGAACCTTTTTTTTTGAAGAAAGAAACTTTCAACTTCAGCATTTCAGACACAACTGGTTCCAACCATTTAGAGTCTTGGGTTAAGCAAAGCTGTCATCTTTCTGTTCAAGACGCACTATCAACTGGCCTAGACAAGGGCTCAAGTCCAGAGTCCTAGTTCACTCCTACTGAGCTATTACTAACTTAAACCAGAGAGTATAAATGGACCTGAACGGAGTCAGCACTGATGATTTCGCCGTTGAGACGCTTAGCTAGCTCCAAGGCAAGCCTGCTTTTCCCGGCGCCGGTGGGACCAGATATCACAATCACTTTCTCCTTCTCTGAGTTTCTCTTCTTATTCGAAGTGCTCCCGTTTACAGAATCAGAGCAAGCTGTAGCTCCGCAGAGTCTCCGGCGCAGTACAAGGCACGGCGGTTGCAGTCTCGAGCAACACGAACGTGTCGAGAATACTCCACAGCTAATCACCATTATTGTTACAGGCTTACTCGAAAGTTAAATGAAGCTTTTGAAGATTGAAGACAGCGAGCGAAGGGGATTAGAGAGAAGTTCGGTTTCGGTTAGGTTTACAGATTATTGGTGACATGATTTACCAATGATTTAGTTTGATTTATGATCATAACTCAAAAATGTCACCAATCATGATTTATTTTTCATTTTTGAGTTTACATTTGAGTTATAATGTGTTATCATTGAGGTACCATTTTTGAGTTATCCCCTTTGTAAAATTGGTAACTCAAATGATTAATCAACATCAAGCCATTTCGCATGTATTAGAAGTTGAAGTGTTAGTTATTTTATTTTCTATAGATTATCTTACGGTTAGTTTTATCTTTTTAATAATTTAATATTTTAATTGTATGATAATCATTTCTTACATTTACTTTCCTTCACTCACTAAACTATTTTCAAAACTAGTTAGTCAAAACATTTTTAAAATTTCTTATCAGATTTTAATTATTATTTTTAAAAATTGTTTCTTTAATTTTAACTATTTAACTGTGTTTGATAACTAAAGATTTATATACAAAAATTACATTAATTTATAAATATATTTGCTATAATTTTTGATTATATGTTTACATAAAATATATAATACGTAAATACCTTTGCTATATATTGTATATTAACTAGGTTTGATAACTAAAAATTTATATACGAAATTATATAAGTATATTCTTTTATTTTGATTATATATTTTATATTTTCAGGCTATTTTATTTATAAATGTTATTATTTGAAATAAAGACACTACAATTTATACATCGAAAATGTTACTAGTCAGCTATTTAAAAAATTTAATAACTTATATTTTACATCAAACTCACCACATAAATCTACAGTTTCTACCACATAAATTTTACTGGAGTTACATCAAATTGTAACTTTTATTGTAAATCAACTCTAATACAATATGTCACCAGTCGGAGCCATTGTGTTTTTGATTACTCAACGTGCCCAGAATGTTAATTAACAATTGATGAATCCAATTATTGGCAAATATTGTAATTAAAATCATATATTATCAATATCAAAATGATCACAACTAGCAAATATAACGTCCATTTTTACGTACGTCACTAGAGATTATTAGTAACTTGAAAAAGACCAAAGAACAAAAGCACATAAAAAAGAACAAGAGGGATTATATGAATAGCCTCTCTCTCCATTAACAGACTTGTAACT
>NW_026616597.1:0-23446 GCF_000801105.2 Raphanus sativus | reverse complement strand
ATCTGTTCTGGACTTGATTTATTTCAGTTCTAGAATTTATTTCTCTTCACACTCAGCCTTGAAAAATTTTAATATTTCTTGGCGCCAAGCTTGAAGAATGGAGAGCTACAACCATGTGAAGATTCCAGTTACACTTAAGGGACCAGGAAACTACATTACCTGGTCTAGGATGACCATGACAGCCCTTGGAGGAAAGGACATTGGCAGCATGTGATTTCAAGCTCAGCTCCAAAGCAAATCACCCAAGGAGAAGATGGCAAGGAGATTTGTAGTAGATGAAGGCAAATGGGCTCAGGAATATCTCATGGTGCTGTCTATCTTGCATAGCTCTCTGATGGTCCACTTAGACACTTACTGTCACTGCACAACTCCAAAACAGTTGTGGGACACTTTGCAAAGGTTTATGGCAACACTTCAAACTCACCAGAATCTATGAAGTGAAAAAGCCATCAACAACTTACAGCAGAAGAAGGGACTTCACCAGGCATCTGGGAAGTACAGTCAGCTATGGTCTGGCTAGAGATGCTAAGACCAAGCACCAATGACCCTGAAGTACTTGAGACTAGGCGTGAGCAAGACAAAGTCTTTGGACTACTTCTCACACTCAGTCCAAGCTTCACTGATGTGGTTAGGCACATACTAAGAGACAAGGAGCTTCCAAGCTATGATGAAGTGTGTGCTCAACTGAAAGAATGTTAAGATTAGAAGTATGAAGAGATGATTGAGAGAGAATGGCGAGAGTGAGAGACAAGAGAATGAAAGACATATTTCTTGATCTCAAATATGGTGAGCATACAAGGTATATTTAAGAGAGACAGATCCAAAGGAAGTAATAAACAAAGGAAACAATAAACAAGTCTGTCGATGATCAGAGATGAGCGGAGTGAGCAGAGTGAAAGTGACAGGTCCCAACGGTTGGGAGGACCACTCTTTCCTTGACCAAACTTGTGACCTTTCTTCCCATCGCCAACCACTTCACTTGGCGAGTTTCTTCTTCACTTCTTCTCATCTCTTAAGTCTTCTCATTAATCAAATACTCAACTTGTCCACCTTGTACTCCAAGCTAGGTTATAGACTTGGTTCACAAGTAATGATCATCCTTTGCTCTCTTACGCTTGATCTGATTCCTCCTTACTCTTGATGCTTCATCTCAACACTCCCCCTCAAACTTGACCATGTGGAACAAGTCAAGCTTGGAAGACCATGAAGCATTCCCTCATTAAAACCTTGATATGCAAAACCCATTGGGACAAAAACATATCAAGGAAGAGTAGAACACTTTATGGAGAGGGGATCACTGAGATGAAAGATCCACAAGTCCAAGCTTTGAATGAATGAACTCGCAGACTTTAGAGCTTGCAGCCTTGGTGAAGATATCTGCCAACTGATCCTCACTTCTGGTGTAGCATGGGAGTATAACCTTCTGCTCAACCGCTTGCCTCACTTTGTGACAATCAACCTCAATGTGTTTGGTTCTCTCGTGGAAGACAGAGTTGCTGGCAATGTGTATAGCTGCCTGGTTGTCACAATGCATGGTGATAGGTGTTGTGAACTCAATTCCCAAATCCTTAAGCAACCCCTTGATCCAGATCAACTCACTTGTCAGCTTCCTCATTGCCCTATACTCAGCTTCAGCACTTGAACAAGACACAACCTTTTGTTTCTTGCTCTTCCAAGTCACCAAGTTGCCTCCAATGAAAGTGCAGTAGCCAGTAGTTGATCTCCTATCAACTCTATCTCCTGCCCAATCAGCATCACAGTATCCAACTATCTCGGTGCTCTTATTGCATCCCATCCAGATTCCTTGTCCTGGTGCTTCTCTTAGATACCTTAGAATCCTCTCAACCATGCCCCAATGATGAACTTTTGGTGCTTGCATCTGCTGGCTCACTTGGTTCACGGCAAAGCATATATCTGGCCTTGTGATGGTTAGATAGATGAGTTTTCCCACCATTCTTCTGTACCTCTTGACATCTTCAAATGGCTTATCCTCAAACTCCCCCTTGCGTAGTACTTTGTACCCATCTTCCAATGGAGTCTTTGCTTTCTTTGTACCTAGATCACCTGCCTCACTCAACATATCAAGTGTGTACTTTCTCTGGTTTAAGAATAGCCCCTCTTTAGATCGGCATATCTCAATCCTAGAAAGTACTTTAGTTCACCCAAGTCTTTGATATCAAATGAGGATTTAAGAAAAGCCTTAGTTAAGATGATACCTTCTTTATCACTGCCTGTAATGATAATGTCATCCACATATATCAGGATGACTATGATGCCTTGTTCCGTGGACAGTGTAAACAGAGTGTGATCAGCTTCAGACTTGTTAAAACCTCTTCCATTGAGTGTTGTGCTGAGCTTGTGGTACCAGGCTCTTGGAGATTGCTTTAACCCATAGATTGCTTTCTTAGCCTGAGAACATTTCCTGGTTGTACAAGATCTCCCATACCAGGAGGTGGCCTCATATAGACTTCATCTTCTAGTTCACCTTGTAGGAAAGCATTCTTGCCATCCATCTGCCATAGATCCCACTCTAGGTTCACTGCCAGTGAGAGAACCACTCTGATCGTGTGTAGCTTTGCCACTGGTGCAAAGGTATCCAAGTAATCCTCTCCATAGACCTGAGTGTAGCCTCTTGCTACAAGTCTTGTCTTCCTCCTTTGTGGCTTTCCATTCGCTTGATACTTGATGGTGAAGAGAAGTCTGCTTGTTACTGCCTTCTTGCCTTTGGGGAGTTTGGTCTCATACCATGTGCCATTTTTGATCATAGCCCCAACCTCATCTCCAACTGACTCGCGCCACTCATCCAATGCCATAGCTTCTTCATAAGACCTTGGGATGTATTCTTCATCTAAGCTGATCATGAAAGCTTGATGCTCCACTGGATACTGAGCTAGAGAACACACCGCTTGGGTTGGATGGGTTACTGCTTGATTGTTGAAATACACTCTTGTATTTGTCCAGTTTGAGGCTGGTCTTCTCTCCCTTGTGCTTCTCCTAAGCATTGGTTGAGCTACCTGTTCCTCTTCCACACTCTGGTTCTCTACCATGTGTTCCTCTACTTGTTGCTCCTCATCTGGTGTATTTGCATTTCCATCCTGATCATGAACCTGATCACTGTGTGGTGATGCTTCTTGATTCCCCCCTTCAGGATTAGGATGGGAATCCTCACTTGCCGGAGTAACCTCTTCACTCACAGCTACTGGAGGTTGATTCCCAGCTCCAGTACTTCCATTTTCAGACCCACCAGTTCCATCACTTTGATTTTGACTCGGCTGAGGCATATGGATGCCAAGAGACTCCATAATTCTTCTCAAATTGTTTGCCCTATCAGTGGATGATTGAGAGAGGTCCTTGAGCTCATCCCAACTCTTCTCCTCATAAAACCCTCTTGATTCCACAAACTTGACATCTCTTGAAACATGAACCCTTCTCATGTTGGGATCATAGCATTTGTAGCCTTTCTGAGTAGTAGAGTAGCCAATGAATACAGCCTTAGTGCTTCTTGCCTCTAGTTTGTTTCGCTGCATACCTGGCTGTAACACATAACACAAGCACCCAAATACACGCAAGTGATCAAGAGAGGGTTTCTTGTTGTTCAATACCTCATATGGAGTGAGGTCATCCAGTACTCTTGTTGGGGTTCTATTGATGAGGTAACATGCTGTCATAACTGCATCACTCCAGAAACGTTTGGGCACGTTGGTATAGAACATCATACACCTTGCCACTTCCATCAAATGTCTATTCTTCCTCTCAGCTACACCATTTTGTTGTGGTGTATAAGGGCAACTTGTTTGATGGATGATGCCGTGTTTAGCAAGGTGGTTTTTGAATGCATTACTTGTGTATTCTCCTCCATTATCTGACCTGAATACTTTGATCTTAACATTGAACAGGTTAGTTATATAGTTTTGAAAATTTATGAAAGCATCTAGCACCCTATCTTTGGTTTGAATCATAGTAAGCCAAGTGTATTTCGATTTTTGATCAATGAAGGTGACAAAATACTTATGATTCTCCCTATATATGCATGGTGCAGTCCACACATCAGAATGAATAAGATCAAAGCAGTTTTCATAAATCGTGGATGACTTAGGAAACACAGTCTTGCAATGTTTGCCAAGAATACAAGCTTCACAGCCATCATTTTTAAAAGAAACATTAGGCAATAAAAGGTTCAGAGCCCTAGAGTGTGGATGACCTAGTCTAGCATGCCATAATACATTATTGTTAACGGGAATTGAAATGAAAGCAGTAGATAAATCAGCTGCCGGCTTGATGTCTTCAAGAAGGTATAAGTCTCCCTTGCTCACACCATTGCCAAGCAACCTACTAGTCCCAATATCCTGAAACACAACCTTATTAGGACTAAATATCACCTTGCAATTTAAATCATTAGTGACCTTTTTCACAGATAAAAGATTAGATGCAAAGGATGGCATATAAAAGGCACTAGTATCTTTTTCAAACAGTTTAAGAGTTCCAACACCTCTAATTGGTATCTTATCCCCATTTGCAATCATCACATTCCCTAGAGCAGGTTTAACATTACTAATCAACCTAGAATCACTAATCATGGGATGAGAAGCTCTTGAATCAATTACAAGAGGCTTAACACAACTAGGTTCATGAGTTGAAGTAATGCAAGCAATAGGTGATTGTAAGGATGCATTAAGAGAGATACCGAGTGTGTTACCAGAGTTGTCCTTGAGAACTTTGATGAGAGCCTGGAGGTCTGACCTCCTAATAGTCTCATCCTGAGCAGTCCCCATGGCTGAACTCCCACTGAATGTTAAGGCCTTTCCATCACCAGAAACCATTGCTTGCTTTAGTGTAGATGAACCTCCCATCTCACCAGAGAAATGGCTCTAGCATCAGCATATGGAGTCCTGAACTTCTGAGGCTTGAGATGTGGATGGAGAATCCAGCATTTGTCCTTGCCGTGACCCTTCTTCTTGCAGTGATCACACACCCACACTTTCTTCTCTTCTGGTTTGTAAGAGCCCTTGTTTGCCACGCCCATCTCCTCTTCTTCTTGGCTTGGTTTGCAATGATAAGAGCTCCTTTTCCTCCAAAGAGTCCCACGGAGCCCTTCTCCTTTTGAATCTGAGCACAAACTTCATCAAGAGATGGGGGGCTAACTGTTGGGGTCAAAAACGGTTATCTCGAAATCAACGGCTAAGTCTATTTGTCATACGAAAGTATAAGGAAGGAACGGGAAGTGATCTAAGTGTGGATAGACTGAACGACAAGGAATCCGCCTTGAAACTTCAAAAGAGCCCGTTCTCTCAAACCGTGAGACCCAGAGAACGATCAAGATATCAAATCGAAGCCCTCGTCGAGACGCACGTGCTGGTCCTGGCCGCCGGCGGCTAGCCCCCGTGCTGGTCCTGGCCGCCGGGCGGCTAAGCCCCCGTGCTGGTTCGGCTGCCGGGAAACTTCAAAGAACCCGTTCTCTCAAACCGTGAGGACCCAGAGAACGATCAAGATATCAAATCGAAGCCCTCGTCGAGACGCACGTCCTGGTCCTGGCCGGCGGCGGCTAGCCCCCGTGCTGGTCCTGGCCGCCGGGCGGCTAAGCCCCCGTGCTGGTTCGGCCGCGGGAAACTTCAAAGAACCCGTTCCCTCAAACCGTGAGGACCCAGAAAACGATCAACATATCAAATCGAAGCCCTCGTCGAGACGCACGTGCTGGTCCGTAGCCGCCGGGCGGCTAGCCCCCGTGCTGGCCGTGGCCGCCGGGCGGCTAGCCCCGCGCTGGCCGTGGCCGCCGGCGGCTAGCGCCCGTGCTGGCCGTGGCCGCCGGGCGGCTAGCCCCGTGCTGGCCGTGGCCGCCGGGCGGCTAGCCCCGTGCTGGTCGTGGCCGCCGGCGGCTAGCGCCCGTGCTGGCCGTGGCCGCCGGGCGGCTAGCCCCGTGCTGGCCGTGGCCGCCGGCGGCTAGCGCCCGTGCTGGCCATGGTCGCCGGGCGGCTAGCCCCGTGCTGGCTCGGGTCTTCGGATAACAATCTTTCGTACACGAATCCCAGTCCCCGGCCATCGGAAGTCTGTATTTCGAGTCTTTCCCAAGTCCTCGCAGGACGAATCATTGAGATTCCGCATACGAAACTCCGGTTCTTACTCCAATCTAGGACCGTCGGAAAAACTTCCGAAACTCGTAAGATATCGACAGGAAGGAAGATCTTAAATTCTTCGTACGAAACAGCAATGGTTATCTTAAGACACCACTCGTCTCAACTCTACGAACGAATGAAGAACTTCCGGAGAAATCGTAGAAAACCACGGAAGTCCTGGAAACGGCCCGAAAGGGACCAAACCCGATCGGACAGTCCGTTTACGATTATCTGAGACAGATACGACGATTTACGTTTATCTTTGCATAGCAAGATAAATGCTAAATTTCCGGAAGGATAAATGTCAAGTTTCCCGAAGATAAATGTCAAGTTTCCCGATGAAAGTCGACGAAAATGGAAAGAAGCCCGCCTTGCGGCCCAGGAGGAGAATAGACCGTCATAAGAAGGAGTATATAAAGGAGCTTTGGGAGAGGAAGAAAGACAGAGCAAAAATCCTAGAGGGAAAGCAGATCCGAGATTTTAGACTGAGGGAACTTAGAACTTAGGTGGTTAGACTAGCAAGGCATGACCTAGGACGTCTGGCCGCCTCTCGTTCTGCCTTCATCTTGTCCGCAGACTTCTGTTCCTTCGGAAGAATCTAACAATTCTTTTACTCAGAGTTCCGCACATAGAAACCCTAGGCGTTATTCTCGACACGCCCGTTTCTATGACAAACGCTCGTACTAGACAAACTCCGCCAGGCAGTTCGATCTCTTGTTCAAATCTTTCCAACTGAACTACGTCCGACTTGATCCTCGAAAGGGGTACGTAGGCAGCCTTTGTTAAGGTCCAGTCTCAAATCTTAATCGCAGACTCATGTCTCTCTCAGAAGGATCTAACAATCCTTTTACTCAGAGTTCCGCACATAGAAACCTAGGCGTTATTCTCGACACGCCCGTTTCTATGACAAACGCTCGTACTAGACGAACTCCGCCAGGCAGTTCGATCTCTTGTTCAAATCTTTCCAACTGAACTACGTACGACTTGATCCTCGAAAGGGGTACGTAGGCAGCCTTCGTTAAGGTCCAGTCTCAAATCTTAATCGCAGACTCATGTCTCTCTCGGAAGGATCTAACAATCCTTTTACTTAGAGTTCCGCACATAGAAACCCTAGGCATTATTCTCGACATGCCCGTTTCTATGACTAACGCTCGTACTAGACGAACTCCGCCAGGCAGTTCGATCTCTTGTTCAAACCCTTCCAACTGAACTACGTCCGACTTGATCCTCGAAAGGGGTACGTAGGCAGCCTTCCTTAAGGTCCAGTCCCAAATCTCAATAAACCTTTCCGCATTTATTTGATCACTTGTTGTTGGTTGTCGCAGAGAATCCGGATCTTCAGGGAAAGTTAGGTTTACTTAGCTTTCCTCCGATAAACTTAACTAAAATCGACAGTGCGAATTTCGGTTCCCACAGTTTGGCGCTAGAAGGAGGGGAGGACGGATTACTCTTACTCTTACGGCCGCAAAACGCTTGATCAAAGCAATGTCTGGAAATACGAAAGACAAACTCGCAGCTCACATCGACGCTGGTAAAACAACTTCAGCAGTGACTGCTCCTACGACCAACGCTTATGCAAACGGTTATATAAGATTATCATCTTACGGACAAACGTCCCGAGAACGGACCATCCCAACCAAGTTCGGGTCCTATCAACCATGCACCCCCGTCCAAGTTCCTGCAACACGGTCCTCGGGTCCATGGACACAACCCCCCTCGTTTGGGATTATCGAAGAAAGACTTCGGGAAAATTCATAAAAAGACTTGATAGTGGAGACGGATTCCTGCCTGCCGTATAAAACGGCTATGGTTAGCTTGAACACCAGTTGCCTTAACTATACGGGGAATTGAAATCCTTTCAAAAAAACCAGCGTCACATCAACGGCTTTTTCTAAAGAAAAATCGTAAAAACGTCTAAGTCCCAAGACAGCCCAAAAGGGGCCCGAATCACGGCTAAACGACCCACATACGATTTTAGGTAGGATCGAGCCCAAGGCTGATGTGACGGTCTGATTACCGAGTAGAGTTTCGACCGAAAATGTTTTCTAGAATTTCCCGGAAAAATAAAGATTTGTTCTCCTGGAAATCGCGGAGAAACCCCAGATTACTCATGAAACAGAAAGCACGACTGATCGGGTTACCAATCAGCGTTTCTAATGGTAAAATTCGATAACATTTTACGGAACACCTTTCGTAAAATAAATTTTCGAAAATATTTCACGAGACAGCTTTTGCATGATTAAACTCGACAACATTTTACAAAACAGTTTCCGTAAAATTAACTCGACAACATTTTGTGAAATAACTCTCGTAAAATAAAAGGTCAACAACGTTCTAGGAAATAACTTCTTGCTGGGATCAAGATCGATTAAGATGAAATCGATACCTGAAGGTCCTCGGAAAAACATGAAAGATGTTAGAGCAACCTCGAGAGACTAATTGTTAATCGAGAAACCTTGAAAAATATTAAGTTCGAGATTCATCATCTAGAAATCAATGGCTAGAGATATTTTCTACACGAGGAAAAACCTACGCAAAACACGCACAAGCCGAAGGAACCGAGCAGCCGATTCCGGCCGTGGCCGTGGTCGCCGGGCGGCTAGCCCGGTTGATAGAACCAAGATCGAGCACCGTCCTGCTTGGTTCATAGACACGGTCCAAGGTGGCGACCTTGTCAACCAATTAGACCTAGCCGAGGTTTTCTCATCAGATTATGCAATCTTGGATGAGCTGAATACTCAAGTGAGCTGGACTGACACTATCATGGACGAGCTGAGCTGGACTAATACTCACCCGGACGAGCTGAGCAAGTTGGTTCGATCTTCCGAGCTGGTTCGACCATCAAACCACCCGAGAAGCAACACAGACATACGTTCATTGTTCGAAGCATATCTTCTAAACCATGATGTTTCTTGGCGTGAAACCACTTGGAGAATGTGCTCAACTCAATTATGGAACTCCTCGAAGAAGAATCAGATCAAACGGAGTTCAGATGATGGAGTTATGCCATGTACAAATCAGGTGATGTTTAGTTCTCGCGAATTCAGACATGTGTGGATCGTCCCGCGTGTGTCCGTATCCTTCCCAGCATGGTGTGCACGACCAGCATGAACCTGGACATCTTTCTGAATGTGGACTAGTCAACATCAGAATCCGCACTTTGACTAGTCTTCCTTGCTTTCCACACTTTGACTAGATCTAGTCAAATTTATATTTTCTATGCATTGTTTTCTGCACTTTTCTTTATTTTTCTTTGACTCAAAACTCTATAAATTGTAGTCCCATTTCATTGCAACATCATCAACGAATTTTTCTTCTTTTTTGAGTTTTTACTCTCTGTTCTTTGTTTAGAACATTTCTAGTCTCTTGGTGAGGTTATCTCCAAGTCTCGATCCTTCCTTTGTTGGACCGGTGCGTCACATCCGGCAACATTTGAAGTCTGGTAGTATCATTGGGCCTTTCCGCATCCCATTGTGTCACCATTCATCCCACCAGTTCTCTATCCTTCCGGATCAGAGTCCATATCAACCTTACCGAAAGAGTGATCCCGATTTTGGTTCTATCAAGTGGTATCAGAGCCACTCTTCCGGTAACTCTATTTCTATCCATTTTTCTCATCTTCCATTTCTTTAAACACTTCTTCTTCTACCTTTCTTGAACCCGGGCCACTCATTACCATCCACCATTTAAAAAAAAAAAGATCTATGATTTGAAAAAAAAAAGGGGAAAAAGAGTATAAAAAAAAAAAGAGTTTCAAAGTTTGATTTGTGGATTGGTGGTGGAAGAGAAAACCTGCTGGCCGAGGAGAAATCCGGCCTTTGAGTTGGTTAAAGCGGGTTTCCAAATCACAATCTCTTATCTTTCTATCTTAAACCTTTGATCTTGCTTGGATTTGCCCATTGGGATTCTTTGATCTGTTCTCTTAGAACCTTGAGAAGAAATTGTGTGATCACCATAAATCTGAGAGAAAACACTTGAGTGGGTGAGATTAAACACTTGAGAGAGTGAGGAATTTATCTACTAACTTTTGTGTTGAGATTTTCAGGTTAAGATGTTTGGTCTTCTAAGGCAAAGTAACAAGAAGAACTCCCCACGACCATCTGTCTCTCAAACTCCATTTAAATATTCTTTGAACAATTTTGATGAGTTTGTTAGTGTGCAGGAAAAGCCAAACCAAAGGTGCAAAGAAAAGGTCAAAGATGTGGCTGATCCAAAGAGGCGATCCTTTCAGTTTGATGTCCAAGAGATCTGTGACAACTTTGAGAAGGGAATGATGCAAGCCCTCAAGGATGTCAGCAAGAGCCACAAGAAGAGCACATCCACACGTGCACATGTAGCTGAGCCATCCTTGTTCATCAGTGAGAAAACTCAAGGTGAATCTGAAAACCATTTTGAAAAGCTTAAAGATTTTTCAGATTCTTTACCCATTTATGATGAATCTGATGAAGAGCTAATTGAAAGCTTGATCACTTGTGAGGATAAATGTGATGATCTTCCTTCTCTTGAACCTGAGTTTGTGTTTGAGAATGAGCAAGCTAATGTAGAAGTAACTGTTTTGCAACCGGAGCTTCCGAGTAGTCTTGTTTTGTCTCCACAGGTTTTTGAGGAAGAACCATTCAACCATCCACATCATGGACGACTTCCTGGCACTAGGACACCTTTAGATGATGATCTAGGTCCTATCTTTGATGAGGAGGACGAACTTGGTCCAGTCTTTGATGAGGAAGCAATAAGCATCACATCCATAGCTATGGAGAGTCATCTATGCTTTGATCCAGGCACATCTCCTCTCCCTTTGTCTCCTGATCTTCAAAAGCACAGTGAGAACTCTGATTTGTTTAATTCTCTGCCTGTCATGTTTGTAAAGATTAGTTCTCATGATGTGACTCGTTTTGGTCTTGACAAGATGAAATAATTTTGTGTTTCAAAGTCTGTTTTTGAAAACATGATTAATTCTTTTAAAATCTTTAAACCTGATAAACTTCTTGATCATAACTGTTTTCAAAATGATAAAGGCATCAACTCTGAAATTATCTTGACCTTTGATCAGTTCTTGACACATAGCAAATGTTTTGATCATTTTGAAGAAACTCTTGAGCTTGATGTGCAGCTGCCTGACTTCTATGCTAGAAAACCGTTTGACTCATTTGTTTTCAAAGGCATTGGCTTTGATCTGAGTTCTTATATTCATGCACTGATCACTGATAATTTATTTGCATCCTCTTGTGCCTTGGACGGAATTTTGGTTAAGAAGTTGCTAGAACATGAATCACTTAGAACTGAAAATAATTTTTGTGATCTTGATTCTTGTGATTATGTTTTGCAGCCTGATCTTGTATGTTTTGAAACTGATAAAACTTGGCATCTTTTGAGATCATCTCGTGATCAATGTGTTGTTTTGAGCCTTGATGATATTTTGGTTTACAACACATTCTTTGATAAGTCTCTTAAGTCTTTGATAAATGTTTCTCAATCTGAACTTAAGCTTTTGTGTTCAGATGTTGAGCAATGATATGCACTTTCTGAAAATGTCTAATATTTTTGCATGTCTTGAGAAAATTCTGGTCTGTAACATCTATTTTGATGATCATTTTGAAAGGCTGAAATGTGTGCTTCTTGTTCTTGGAAAAGATATCTTGATTTTTGATTTGAACAAGTATCTCTCTTGCACATATGATCCTGGTCTTTTAGTGTTTTTTTTGAGTATCCAGGAAAGACAGGTTCAGCCTCTGAATGAAAGCATTGATCGTGCCAAACAGCCTGAGTTTTGGAGAAGCATCGTTGTCCAAACCGGCTACCTTGGAGATGCCAGCGACAAAGGTTCAGTCCACGAAGGGTATCTCGACTTTCAGAAGGTCTTTTGTCATGAAACCAATTTTTCTGGAAGGCGAACTCACCAAGGATTCTCTGAGGCTTGGAATCAGTTGAAAAGCTTCGCGGATGAAGGAGATATGAATTTTTCAAACCGGAGGTTCTCCAGCCCATCTATCCGCGAGTACAAGATTTCTAAAGGAGATTCATGCCCAAGAAGGGAACGACCTGAGCCAAAACCGATCCTCCAAGAACCAGAGGTGTTTCCTCAGTCAACTACCTGTCCAAACCAAAAGCACTGTAAGGATTATGGGTTGATTGTCTCTGCTCTTCATGAAAATGTTTTGAAACCGAGAATTTCTAAGCAAAAACAAGTCTTTACTTGGTTGAAAAACATTTTGCTTAAACCTTTTCATGAATTGTTTTCATTGAGCTGTGCTTTGAAAGAGATTTGGTGTAGGAACAAGCATGAACCGAAATTGCTTAGGCCAAAGAATTCTTTTGATTTCGTTCATGATGAGAATTTACAATTTGGCATTATCTCATTCTTTTCCTAGCAGTTTCACACCTTGGCCTGATTTGAATTTGATAAACCGATTTTTGGCACTCAGTTTACTTGCTTGATGCTTGCCCACGTGCTTGATGATTATCCTAGGAGCTTGGATCATGTTTTTGATGTCTTAAGGATAGAGAAACCCTTTGATTATTTCTTTGTCAGATTTGATGTGGTTTCTCTAGTTGTTTTGGATGAACAGGATAAGCATGATCAGTTTCTAAGGAGAGCAAGCAATGATGGATGCCAAAGGACTTGGACTTACTTGATGAAAAGGACTTCTAAACTCCAAGGAAGTTTCTGTCCAAACTTTTCATTCACTGATTTTTCTTTAAACTTTAATTCCTCTGAATCTGATTTATTTCCTTTTGATACAGGTACAATCGATTTGAGGACAAATCCTTTTGAAGAGGGAGAGTATGATAGAACCAAGATCGAGCACCGTCCTGCTTGGTTCATAGACACGGTCCAAGGTGGCGACCTTGTCAACCAATTAGACCTAGCCGAGGTTTTCTCATCAGATTATGCAATCTTGGATGAGCTGAATACTCAAGTGAGCTGGACTGACACTATCATGGACGAGCTGAGCTGGACTAATACTCACCCGGACGAGCTGAGCAAGTTGGTTCGATCTTCCGAGCTGGTTCGACCATCAAACCACCCGAGAAGCAACACAGACATACGTTCATTGTTCGAAGCATATCTTCTAAACCATGATGTTTCTTGGCGTGAAACCACTTGGAGAATGTGCTCAACTCAATTATGGAACTCCTCGAAGAAGAATCAGATCAAACGGAGTTCAGATGATGGAGTTATGCCATGTACAAATCAGGTGATGTTCAGTTCTCGCGAATTCAGACATGTGTGGATCGTCCCGCGTGTGTCCGTATCCTTCCCAGCATGGTGTGCACGACCAGCATGAACCTGGACATCTTTCTGAATGTGGACTAGTCAACATCAGAATCCGCACTTTGACTAGTCTTCCTTGCTTTCCACACTTTGACTAGATCTAGTCAAATTTATATTTTCTATGCATTGTTTTCTGCACTTTTCTTTATTTTTCTTTGACTCAAAACTCTATAAATTGTAGTCCCATTTCATTGCAACATCATCAACGAATTTTCTTCTTCTTTTTTGAGTTTTTACTCTCTGTTCTTTGTTTAGAACATTTCTAGTCTCTTGGTGAGGTTATCTCCAAGTCTCGATCCTTCCTTTGTTGGACCGGTGCGTCACATCCGGCAACATTTGAAGTCTGGTAGTATCATTGGGCCTTTCCGCATCCCATTGTGTCACCATTCATCCCACCAGTTCTCTATCCTTCCGGATCAGAGTCCATATCAACCTTACCGAAAGAGTGATCCCGATTTTGGTTCTATCACCGGTGCTGGCCGTGGCCGCCGGCGGCTAGCGCCCGTGCTGGCCATGGTCGCCGGGCGGCTAGCCCCGTGCTGGCCGTGGCCGCCGGCGGCTAGCGCCCGTGCTGGCCGTGGTCGCCGGGCGGCTAGCCCCGTGCTGGCCGTGGCCGGCGGTGGCTAGCGTCCGTGCTTGCCGTAGTCGCCGGGCGACTAGCCCCGTGCTGGCTCGGGTCGTTGAGCGGCTAGTCTTCGTGCGTAAGTTCTAGGCCTCCGGGTCGCCAGAAATCCATGTTTTGCGACTTTCCGAGATCCCGCAAACAAAACTCCTTTTCCTGCTCAAAGATTTCGAAGAACCATAAGACGTCAACGGACAGGAAGACTTCGTATAAAACGGTAATGGTTATCTTAAAACACCATTCGCCTCAGCAATGGATCGAAGATCTTCCGAAAGACTCGATATCCAAGTGTTGGCTAGCCCCCGTGCTGCCTCTAGGCGCCGGACGACTAGCGCACCCGTACTGCGCTGGTTGTCGGGCGTCAAAACATTCGTCAAGCACGGCCAATCCTCGTAAAGATTGACCCAACGACTATCCAAACAAATTTTACGAAACAGTTTCCGTAAAATTAACTCGACAACATTTTGTTGAATAACTCTCGTTAAACAAAAGCTCGACAATATTTTACGAAACGTTATTCGTAAAGTATAACAAGATCGTAAGCTTCTTGACCTGACCAGTTCGCTCATAGCTTGACGAAACAAGAAGCCCCACTCAAGTGACATCTTGCCATTCGTTTTCACTTGTCTACCTACCTTAGCCTTCTTCGAGTTTCGCCTACTTCTCCTCCCTTTGCTTCAACGATTCTGTAACGATTCTGCACTGTTCCTTCAGTTTTCATCAAAAATCGATTCTCGATTCAGTATCAGACTTTTCGACGACCTTTGGCAATGAAACGATAGAAGACAAAGAGGAACGGACATGAGGCAATCTTGAGTAATCAATGAGACTAAGGTACGTCCGACTTAGAAAATTTTATCAAGGTTTTAATTTTTTCGTAGGAAAGGAATGGGAACGTCTTATAAACTGCCGTAAAATTTAGGGAACTTAGAACCTAGGTGGATAGTCTAGCAAGATAAGTCTTAGGCATTTTCTTCCAGTTTCGTTCTATTGTTCCTTGACTGTCTAGGCAGAACGCGCAAACCGATCTAATCTCTCGAAAAAACCGAGAAACGATCGCCGCGCATCCTTGGCATACTCTTTCCGCTTCCGTGAGACTAATGGCACGGCGGTGAGCTACAAAATTAACGAAATAACCTTCGGTAAAACTTCATGAGTAACCCGAAGCAACTTTCGCCAAAAAACGAAATCAAAGCGGAAACATTTCCCGTGTAAACCACGGAAACAAGACTACTTTGACTATCTGCGATTCTCTATCTTCATGAAACCGGTCATCCATTGCTTTCGTATAAACATGTTACACAAAAACAGCATAAGGAAAACCAAGACCGGTCTCATGCAAAACGACATCGCAATACGGAAAATTACGTCCAAGCGGGAAATAACCCAAAACTGAATCCGAACGTGTTCTTCGTCGATTCCTTAAAACTTTATTTCCTCGGATAAAATGAAACAATTTTCATGCGACCAAAGGAAACTTTATACGAAACATCTATCGTATAACTGAAACCTAAAGTGGAAAATCGTTTCGAAAAGCCATCACCCATAACTTGGAAAACTCCGCTATGATTGGCATGTCTATCTCGACGAACTCTATTTGGCCCTCGGCCAACTACGTCTTTCCATAAAGCCCGGACCTGAATTCGGCATCACCATTAAGGACAATCGTGAACCAATATGACCTTAATGCGAAAGGATCGCGGTCTGATCGTTTACCAACTCCTTGGTTAAACGGCTGAACACAGCCTTCACGCCAAGACAAAACAGCTGAACGATCGCCGCTCCAATCACTTAAGGGCCAAATGATAATCCACGATTTGTCATAAAACGCCAAGTGACCATTACGCGAGCAACTCTGTCGCATAGCCAAAAGCGGAAATCATGCGATAAATTTCTCGTAATAAAATCAGTCCTAACAGCCATACGGTTAACGGAAAAATTTGAACTTAACATCGACTGATTAAGTTCAATACGCCCCGTAAACAAAGAATGAAAAGAAACACTCGTGACAAAGCTCCAAGAGTTATACGAGTCGTCCTTAAAATCCCGGAAGGCCAACACTTCGCGAAGCAAAGCGAAGGTAGACGCTTCTCCCTGGGTCAAATATACGCGACCCCTGGTCCTAATTCCTCGATCAAAATTTTATAACTTGCACGTCCAAACTGAAACAACAGTTTCTGACTACGGACATTCGCAAAACATCTCCAAGCCCGCGAACATTTAAAATGCGGCACAAGGGAAAATTAACTCGTACACATTTGAAATGTGTATGCTTGTATAATCCCACGTTTTTTGAAGAAACCGGACTTTCGAAACTCTTTACAAACACAGAAACCGAATTTTCGAAACTCTTCGCGAAACAAACTCGCCAATCGCTGAACGGCCTCAACAATGGATCCAGTATCCACCAAATAAATCATAAACTATCGCCCGGAAACATTCCGTGATTTCTAAAAGCCCATAGTCCTTTATGGCATAAGAAAAACAAACTTCAAAGCACTGCGAGACGTCGCTTCGTGCCTGAACATTCGTTTTTCGATTAAAACCTTCATACGCCTTCTAAACGGCATCATATCACTGTTGCTGATCACAACAAACGAACTCTAACGTTCTAAACAGACAAGCCACCTAAGGGTAGGCTCTTTTACATCCGACAAGGATCCCATAGCGCGCTATACAAAAAATCCAAATTTGGTTCAGCACTTCGTAAAGGAAGTAGCTCGATTGGTGCCCAGACAAATCATATAAGCCGATACCACTTCGCGGATTTTAAAACGGTACGAATCAGGTTAAAATCACAAACAGGCAAAACGAAAGCCGATTTGTCATCGCACAGCCTCAGTCTGAGAGTAAACCTAGGTCTTGCCCTAAACCCAGCCTTGCTGGTATCTTAACATCTCATAGGCAAAGCGTCAATGACGCGAGATCCCAAAACTTGTCTCTTCACTCAAGTCTGTACGTTTTCACGAATTTTCGCGTAAATCGTAAACCGCAGGAAAATCTCGCTTTGTACAAACTACGGATATGGTGATCATCAGGGAGGCAGGAATGAGACGACAACTCACACCCTGTCCTCTAACTTCGATAGACAGAAGTTCTGAAAATGCAACATTAATATTTTATAAAGATTGAGCCGCAGAGTTCAACAGATGCCCTGAAAAAGGCCGGGATTCGAAGCCACCAACACAGCCAGTCCCGCAAAACACAGCGTGGCCTCTTAACGGCCGAAACACAATCAAAATAAAAATCTCTAAAGGTTGATAAACCTAGACGCTCCCCGGAGCATCACCTTCATCCTCAAAACTCACCCAAAGTAGGAACGGTCTCACCGTCGCCTCCATTGGTCGCACCCCGCTGCATGTCTCATATGCGCCGGCTTCGCAATCCTTGACTGCGTGGTCCTGGTCCTCCGAACCCTCCGAATGCAGGACAAGGGTGCACACGGATTTCAGACCAGCAAGAATCGAGTCGAAGTTGAGCAACGAACTCACGGTCTTCCCGATGTCACGTTTGAGATCGCCAATCAAAGGTGATGTGGATTTCCGCAATGAAATACTCTTAGCCAAAAATTTCGATTTTCAACTCATAATCTTCCGCCCGCAAGATCGTTTCCGCGTCTTACAGGCTGGGGGGCTAACTGTTGGGGTCAAAAACGGTTATCTCGAAAATCAACGGCTAAGTCTATTTGTCATACGAAAGTATACGAAGAAACAAGAAGTGATCTAAGTTTGGATAGGCTGAAAGACGAGGAATCCGCCTTGAAACTTCAAAGAGCCCGTTCTCAAACCGTGAGGACCTAGAGAACGATCAAGATATCAAATCGAAGCCTCGTCGAGACGCACGTGCTGGTCCTGGCTGCCGGCGGCTAGCCCCCGTGCTGGTCTGGCCGCCGGGCGGCTAAGCCCCATGCTGGTCCTGGCCGCCGGGAAACTTCAAAGAGCCTGTTCTCTCAAACCGTGAGGACCCAGAAAACGATCAACATATCAAATCGAAGCCCTCGTCGAGACGCACGTGCTGGTCGTGGCCGCCGGGCGGCTAGCCCCCGTGCTGGTCGTGGCCGCCGGCGGCTAGCGCCCGTGCTGGCCGTGGCCGCCGGCGGCTAGCGCCCGTGCTGGCCGTGGCCGCCGGGCGGCTAGCTCCACGCTGGCCGTGGCCGCCGGCGGCTAGCGCCCGTGCTGGCCGTGGCCGCCGGGCGGCTAGCCCCGTGCTGGCCGTGGCCCGCCGGCGGCTAGCGCCCGTGCTGGCCGTGGCCGCCGGGCGGCTAGCCCCGTGCTGGTCCTGGCCGCCGGCGGCTAGCGCCCGTGCTGGCCGTGGCCGCCGGGCGGCTAGCCCCGTGCTGGCCGTGGCCGCCGGCGGCTAGCGCCCGTTCTGGCCCGTTGCCGCCGGGCGGCTAGCCCCGTGCTGGCTCGGGTCGGCGGATGACAAGCTTCCGTGCATAAGTTCTAGGCCCCGGCCGTCTGAAGTCTGTACTTCGAGTCTTTCCCAAGTCCTCGCAGGACGAATCATTGAGATTCCGCGTACGAAACTCCGGTTCTTACTCCAATCTTTGACCGTCGGGAAAAACTTCGGAAACTCGTAAGATATCGACAGGAAGGAAGATCTTAAATTCTTCGTACGAAACAGCGATGGTTTATCTTAAGACACCACTCGTCTCAACTCTACGAAAGAATGAAGAACTTCCGAAGAAATCGTAGAAAACAACGGAAGTCCTGGAAACAGCCCGAAAGGGACCAAACACGATCGGACAGTCCATTTACGATTATCTGAGATAGATACGACGATTTACGTTTATCTTTACATAGCAAGATAAATGCTAAAATTCCGGAAAGACAAATGTCAAGTTTCCCGATGGAAGCCGACGAAAATGGAAAGAAGCCGCCTTGCGGCCCAGAAGGAGAATAGACCGTCATAAAGAAGGAGTATAATAAAGGAGCTTGGGGAGAGGAAGAAAGGCAGAGCGAAAATCATTGAGAGAGCAAAATCCTAGAGGGAAAGCAGATCCGAGATTTTAGACTGAGGGAACTTAGAACTTAGGTGGTTAGACTAGCAAGGCATGACCTAGGACGTCTGGCCGCCTCTCGTTCTACCTTCATCTTGTCCGCAGACTTCTGTTCCTTCGGAAGAATCTAACAATTTTTTACTCAGAGTTCCGCACATAGAAACCCTAGGCGTTATTCTCGACAAGCCCGTTTCTATGACAAACGCTCGTACTAGACGAACTACGCCAGGCAGTTCGATCTCTTGTTCAAATCTTTCCAACTGAACTACGTCCGACTTGATCCTCGAAAGGGGTACGTAGGCAGCCTTCCTTAAGATCCAGTCTCAAATCTTAATCGCAGACTCATGTCTCTCTCGGAAGGATCTAACAATCCTTTTACTTAGAGTTCCGCACATAGAAACCCTAGGCATTATTCTCGACATGCCCGTTTCTATGACTAACGCTCGTACTAGACGAACTCCGCCAGGCAGTTCGATCTCTTGTTCAAACCCTTCCACCGAACTACGTCCGACTTGATCCTCGAAAGGGGTACGTAGGCAGCCTTCCTTAAGGTTCAGTCTCAAATCTTAATAAAACCTTTCCGCGTTTATTTGATCACTTGTCGTTGGTTGTCGCAGAGAATCCGGACCTTCAGGGAAAGTTAAGTTTGCTTAGCTTTCCTCCGATAAACTTAACTAAAATCGACAGTGCGAATTTCGGTTCCCACAGAGACTGACTCCCTCAGGATGTGTTTGATTAGGTCATTGTACCCGGGGTTGAGAGTGAACAGCAAAGCATAGACTTTGTCTTGTTCTCTTCTCTCATTCAAGACATCAGGGTCCAGGTTGATGGTCTCAACATTTCCAGCTCTGCCCAAAGGGATCTGAACTTCCCAAAGTGTTTATCAAACTCAGTATCCTCCTGACACAAGTTATTGATAGCCCTCTTGACTTCATACACACGGTTGATGTTGGAGACATTACCAAACACGTTCTTGAGTGTGTCCCACAAATTTTTGGAAGTCTCACAGTAGTCATAGGCTTCCAAGATTGTTGCTTCAAGGCTGTGTTGAAGGATGGACAGAACCAGGAGATCCTCTTGAACTCGCTTCTTGTTCCCAGCATCAGCATCAGCTTCCACCACTTCCTTACCATCCTCTCCTAGGATAGTCTTCTTCTTGGTGTCTACGCCTTCTTCAACAACTCCCCAGAGACCTCTGCCTCCTAGAGCTGTCTTGGTTAGCCGCGCCCAGTGTAAGTAGTTACCTCCTTTGAGAGTAACTGGAATAAACACCATTCTTGAGTTTTCATGAGAGGAACCAGAGGAATCCATTTAGAACAACTCAAGAATAGTTAAACAGATGTGTTTTGAAAAGAAAGAAATTTAGAGAACTCTCAAGAACAGTTTGGAGAAACTTTGCTATTTTTGGTAAAATATGGAGATGAACTTGAAGAACACCTCAAGAACACCAAGAACTTTGCCAAAAATAGAACTAGAACAAGAACAAGATGTCTCACGCGTGAAAAGAAACAGAGAAATCAGAGAATGTGTTTGCGGAAGTATTAGATCTCAAGAGCTTAGTGCTCTGATACCATGAAAGAATGTTAAGATTAGAAGTATGAAGAGATGATTGAGAGAGAATGGCGAGAGTGAGAGACAAAGAGAATGAAAGACATATTTCTTGATCTCAAATATGGTGAGCATACAAGGTATATTTAAAGAGAGACAGATCCAAAGGAAGTAATAAACAAAGGAAACAATAAACAAGTCTGTCGATGATCAGAGATGAGTAGAGTGAGCAGAGTGAAAGTGACAGGTCCCAACGGTTGGGAGGACCACTCTTTCCTTAACCAAACTCGTGACCTTTCTTCCCATCGCCAACCACTTCACTTGGCGAGTTTCTTCTTCACTTCTTCTCATCTCTTAAGTCTTCTCATTAATCAAATACTCAACTTGTCCACCTTGTACTCCAAGCTAGATTATAGACTTGGTTCACAAGTAATGATCATCCTTTGCTCTCTTACGCTTGATCTGATTCCTCCTTACTCTTGATGCTTCATCTCAACATCAACTACAAAAGGAGATAGGCTCAGATGGACTCTTTGGTGGTGGAAAAGGAGAATTATCTATGGTACATAAGGCTGAGAAGATGGAGAGTGCAGTAGCTAACAAGGCTTACTATAAACCAAGAGGAGGAGGAGATAAGTCAGTGTCTTGTGAGCACTGCAAGAAGAGTGGACACTCCAAGACTAACTGCTGGATCCTCCACCCCCATCTCAGACCTACCTCAGCTAACAAATACAGCCAGGCCAGAGCACATGAAGCAAGAGCTCAAGAGCATCCAGCATCAAGCTCCATGCGCATGGGAGATGATGGGAGAGCTTTGATCTCTATTACTCACACTGGAGGCTCTACTTCTCACGCCATGTCTCACCCACCACATGAGGATGCTTTCATCAGGAAGTCAGACATTGAGGCCTTGATCAAAGCCCTCAATGCAATTTCTGGTAACCAAAGTATTAATGCTTTAAATTCTATGCACAATGCTTCTCACACTGCTAGGCCTTTAATCATTGATTCAGGAGCCTCTCATCATATGATTAGGGATGCTAGACTGATTAGTGATATTAAACCAGCTCTAGGCAGTGTTGTAATTGCAAATGGTGATAGAATTCCAATTGAGGGAGTAGGAAATCTGAACTTCTTTAACAAAGAATCTCAAGCTTTTTATATGCCTGCCTTCACATCAAATTTATTATCTGTTAAAAGAGCTACTAATGACCTGAAGTGCAATGTTATTTTCAGTCCTAATGATGTTTGTTTTCAGGATATTAAGACCAGTAAGATGCTGGGAAAAGGTGTGAGCAAGGGAAAGCTTTACTTGCTTGAAGATACCAATCTATCAGATTTATCTACTGCTTTTAATTCTGTTTTAGCTAGTAATGTGTTATGGCATGCTAGATTAGGCCATCCACACTCTAGAGCTTTAAGCTTAATGTTGCCTAATTTATCTTTTAAGAATGAATCTTGTGAGGCTTGTATTCTTGGCAAACATTGCAAATCTGTTTTTCCTCAATCTATGACTGTTTATGAAATGTTTTTGATCTAGTGCATTCTGATGTGTGGACTGCCCCTTGTGCATCTAGAGAAAACCATAAATATTTTGTGACATTCATAGATGAGAAATCAAAGTAACACTTGGCTCACACTGATTAAAAGCAAAGAAGAGTTTTAAAAGCTTTTTATTAACTTCCAAAACTATGTAACTAACCATTTCAATTCCAAGATCAAAATCTTTAGGTCTGATAATGGTGGGGAGTATACTAGCAATGCCTTTAAACACACCTCGCAAAGCATGGCATTATTCATCAAACAAGCTGCCCATATACACCACAACAAAATGGAGTTGCTGAGAGGAAGAATAGGCCATCTTATGGAGGTTGCAATGATCATGATGTTTCACACAAATGTCCAAAGAAGTTTTGGGGCGATGCTTGTGATCACAGCTTGCTATCTGATCAACAGGATCCCCACCAAAGTTCTCAAAGATGTCTCTCCCTTTCAGGTATTAAACAAGATCCACCTCCATTAGATCACTTGCGTGTGTTTGGTTTGTGTGTGCTATGTCTGACACCAGGAGAACAGAGAAATAAGCTGGAAGCCAAGAGTGTCAAGGGAATGTTCATAGGCTATATCCACACACAGAAAGGGTACAAGTGCTATATTCCAGAGTCAAGAAGAGTTATGGTCTCAAGGGATGTCAAGTTTGTGGAAATCAAAGGGGTACTATGATGAGAAGAGTTGGGAAAACTTAGAGATCTCTCACAAGGGCCATCTGATAGAGCAAACAACTTGAGAACCATTATGGAGAGCTTGGGAATCAGCCAACCTCAAAAGTAGTGTGGCGCCAGTACCAGCACCATCACCATCACCATCTACACCAGCAACTGCTGAGCCTGATGTAGAAACAGCACCAGTTGTTGAGCCAGTCCATCTTGATCATGAGGGAGAGCAGTGAGCATGAATCAACACCAAGAAAATGATTCAGCATCAACACCTGATCAAGATGGAGCAGAATCTGATGGTGATCAAAGGACAGGAAGAAGCAGTGGTAGAAGAGCAGATTCAACCATTGAGAAGAAGTACTAGGGTGAGGAAGGATCCATCAAACTGGACCGCACTAGAGTGTACTTCAACTCCAATGCAGTGGCTCATCCTACTCAAGCAGTTTGCTCCTTGGCATCTTTCCAGAAGAAAACATGTGGCGTTTTCACCCACTAGATGAAGCTTACATACCAAAGACCTATGAGGAAGCAATGGCACTAGATGAGTGGAGAGAATCAGTGGGAGATGAGATAGGAGCTATGATCAAGAATGATACATGGTTTGAACTCAACTTCCAAAACGGCAAGAAGGCAGTAACAAGTCGCCTACTCTTCACTATCAAGTACAAAGCAAATGGA
>NW_026616596.1:0-23458 GCF_000801105.2 Raphanus sativus | reverse complement strand
TCCTTATCACCACCATCCTCACTTCCAATACGCACCGTATCAGCAGCACCAACACCAACACAAGCCGCCGCATGAGCGTGGTGGATCTGGTGAAGACGTGAAGACTCTCTGGATCGGTGATCTTCTTCATTGGATGGACGAGACTTATCTCCATACTTGCTTTTCTCACACCGGCGAGGTATAAGAGTTTTTTTTTATGAATCTGTTCACTGATTTGATTGTTACGTGGAATTTTTGGTGAAAAATTATATTGGACATGTTCTTGAGTTTCTTGTTGTGTGTGAGTGTGTTTTTTTTTTGTGGCTAAGTTCTCGTTTTTGGATTTATCCAATGATTATTGAATTTTGCCCTAGAGACAAATAGGGTAATGGAAGACAGCATTGTCCTGAAAAGGACAGAACACATCTTCAGATTTTCGTTAGGGCAGAAAGTACTGTTGTACATTGCCACGTTTAGATAAAAAACTTTTCTTGAAAATAAAAGCATGTAAAGAGACTAATTGGGTAAGATTTGATTAATGAAGAACCAAATGCATGTAAAGTCTGTTGATTTGTTTTATGCTTATGTGTAGCTGTTTAGGATTTCTCGTTATGCGCCAGTATTATTTAAAACTTGTATTTCACTTTGGAAATGAATTTTATCAGGAAGGAAAAAAAAGACTAATTGGGTAAGATTTTCATTTTCATTTTTAGTTTTTTATTTTATTTTTATTTTAAATGATGTGCAGGTTTCTTCTGTGAAAGTGATTCGTAACAAGCTAACATGTCAGTCAGAAGGGTACGGTTTTGTTGAGTTTCTTACACGTGCTGCAGCTGAAGAGGTTCTTCAGAACTTCAGTGGTTCAATAATGCCCAACTCTGAGCAGCCCTTCCGTCTAAACTGGGCATCTTTCAGTACCGGTGAGAAGAGAGCAGTTGAGAACGGTCCGGAGCTGTCGATATTCGTTGGAGACTTGTCTCCGGACGTGACTGATGCTATGTTGCAAGAGTTGTTTGCCGAGAGATATCCATCTGTGAAAAGCGCCAAAGTTGTGATCGATTCCAACACCGGCCGGTCCAAAGGCTACGGTTTTGTCAGGTTTGGCGATGAAAGTGAGAGGTCAAGTGCTTTGACTGAGATGAACGGAGCTTTGTGTTCCAACAGGGAGATGAGAGTTGGTGTTGCGACTCCTAAAAGAGCTGTTGCTAATCATCAACAACATTCTTCACAAGGTAACATATCTTCTTGGTCTTGATCTATCCACTAGACAGAGGTTTTGAACTATAAAAAGTTTTATGTTTTTGATTGGTATAGCTGTGATACTGGCTGGTGGACATGGAGCAAATGATTCTATGGCTAATGGTGACTCAAACAACTCAACAGTGAGTTTCCATTAGTCTTTTCCCTTGCTTTCATTATTTAAGCTCTGTATTGCTCATTTTTTCTCTTATTTCTTACTGTAGATATTTGTTGGCGGTCTTGACCCTGACGTTACTGATGAAGACCTCAGACAACCTTTTATAGAGTTTGGTGAGGTTGTTTCAGTGAAGATCCCAGTAGGCAAAGGATGTGGATTTGTCCAATTTGCTAACAGGTACGGTCTTGTCAAATCAAATAAGACTTTAAGCAATGTGCTGATTATATATGTGTGATCTCAAAGCTACTTGTTGCCTTTTGGTTTTGACAGGAAGAGTGCTGATGATGCAATCCAGAGTTTGAATGGGACAGTGATTGGCAAGAACACTGTCAGACTCTCTTGGGGTAGAACCCCAAACAAGCAGGTAAAAGGTTTTTTACTTTGGAGTTGGTTGTGCATGCTATCTGCAGTCTATTTTTAGTAATTATTTTTAATTAGGTCAAACTTTGGTAATAGGTTTTTTTCTAATCCATGTTGTGTTACTAGAAACGTATATATATAAGCTAAAGTTAATAGTTGACAATAATAGGCAATAGTTGGTGAATCTATCTATCACCTTGCCTCGTTTTCTTTTTTTTTTGACTATACAAGTGGGAATATCTAATACATGACCTCCAAGCCCAACTTGTTTTGGTCACACATGTTTCATGTCTCACTCACACATGTTTGATAAATCCAATAGATCTCTCTCCAATAATCTTTAATGTGTTGTGTGGCAGTGGAGAGGAGACTCAGGGCAGCAATGGAATGGAGGATACTCACGAGGGCAAGGTTACAGCAACGGAGGATATGCTAACCACCACGACTCCAACACCTATCCTGCCGAGACTTGAAGAGAAGAGAAGAGACTCAAGTGATCATGATCCCACACAATCAATCAATGCTAAACTTGTAGTGGAAAAAAGAGAATTTTGTTAGATGGATTTGGTTTCGTTAGACTTAATGTTGTTGTTCGGAGATTCAAAGATTTTGGTTACTACTGGTTTGTCTTTAGACAAATAGTTATTATGGTTGTGCTTGTTGGATCATGTCTGCATATGCTTCCGTCTCTCTCTCTCTTCTTTCTTCAGTACTTGCAAGTTTCTTCTTCTCCTAAGAGAGTCAAAGATGGAAGAAGCTTTCATGGCTATGCTCTTGGACCGGCTTCATCTCCAAAACTGTAGACCCATGTGAGACCATACTTTGTTGGAGACCCTTTTCTCTCTTTCCTCATGGCACCCTTTTCCTCCAATACTGGTGGAAGCCATTGGGTTGCCCAAGGCTCGATGGAAGATTCTTCAGAATTTGAATGTCGGTGCTCCTCACACCATTGTGACTTGTTGTGTGTTGCTTAATCGAAGTAGAGAACCGGAGCCAGAGATATAGATGGATCCAGATGAAGCTGCTAGAGTTTTGGAGAGTGAGAGACTGTTGTGCTATTATGGGCAGAGAGCTTAAGGCAAACACTGGCAGATGGTTTGCATCAGAGACATGTGGCTGTTGCTGTTCCTGACTAGGTTCTTGGTAATGTGATGAGATTCTTAATCATGTAAGAAGTGTTTAGATCAAAAAACATTAGAGAAGAAAGTGTTCAGTTTAACGTCATCTCATTACAACTTTTCAGGCATTGTCTAATATTTTGATACTTTTTTTTCCTTTATAGGAAATTTAGATTTCTTTTTTTTTTGACAATATAAAATTGTTCTTGACATCCATGAGCTGTGTGTGGTATGTTCATCATCCTCTTTCACCTCTGCTATAACACCAAGTTACCTTCTTTCACCGTGTCTTCGCTAAAGGCTGACGAGTAGATACACCGCGCAACAATTTGACAAAACCTAAGAAGCTCAGCTTCCCATCACTGTGCCTTATCCAATCATGTAGAATGGTGTGGACTGGGATTGATGATCCAACGCCGAGCTCCTACAAATAAATACATTTGTGATGATCCCTTTTTAATTAGTACAAAAGAATGTGAAAATAATATATGTCTTTAAGTGAACTTACAGAAGCAAGTTCTTCAATGACAATAACTCGGTTTCCATTCATATCAAAAAGCTCATAAGCATGGCGAACGCTCTGCTCCCAACAATCAAGAGACTCATGCTGATGAACACTAATGGAAGCTGCACAAAACTCTTCAAAATCCATTCCTCTGTATTGTAGTCCATTTAACTGTTCCAAAGTTCCCCAACACCAAATATTTTTGTTAACCATTTACAAAGCAAAAAGACAGAGAACAAAGACAGGGGACAATCAATACCAATGCAAGAAAGTCTGGGATGCGTGACTCCTTCATCGCTTCTGTTGCATTTGTAGCGAGTGCCTGTCCAACAAACAAAATCTAAGCTTAGCTTTTGAGCTCTTTGTTCTCTCTAACCATAGACAGAAGTTAGGTGCATATTACCGTTCTGATGTTATCCAAAGTGATGAGGCCATTTTTGTTGGGTGCTAAGATTGCAAACTGTGCTTTCAGATAAAGAAGCTCATCTGTAATTAGCGTCTTGGACAGAGCCTGGGGAGAGAGAGAGAGTATAAGAGTAAAGATCAATACTAACAATGTGGAGCAAACAATTACAATCCTAAAAGGTTGCAAGAAAAAATGTTACCATCAAAGCAGCTTTACGCAAAGAAGAAGATTTCAAGTAAGCTTTGATCTGCCTGAAGATGAGAATATCAAAAGGGATATTCATCTTCTTACAACCAGAGATCCAAGGATGCACTGTTAAAAAAGAAGTATTAGTATTCATGACAATAAACCAAAGAAAGATTATTATAGAGTCGCTGACTGACTTAAAGCTTGAGAGGCAGTCATTCTTTTCCGAGGATCTTTATACAAGAGCCGCTTAACAAAATCTTTTGCTTCCGAGGACAATGAAGGCCAAGGAGGTTCATCAAAACTAGGATCAGCTTTAAGAACTGCTCTGAAGATTCCTGATTCGGTTCTTGCCCAAAAGGGACGGCTACCACATAGGAGAATGTAAGCTATTACTCCTATGCTCCATACATCTGCTTCAGTGGTGTAAGATCTGTGTAGAACTTCAGGTGCTACGTAATACGCACTGCCAACTATATCGTTTAGTCGTTCGTCTGGTCTGACAAAGTCTGATAAACCGAAGTCTATGACTTTTAACTGAGAGTTCTCCTCCATGGAAGTGTACAAGAAGTTCTGGTACATGAAAAAAAGTATTTTCAGATTTAAAGATTGGTATTAAATTGGGAGAAGTTCAAATTACTAGGAATGAGGTTGACCTCTGGTTTTAGATCTCGATGGACAACTCCTTGGAGATGACAGAAAGCTACGACGTTAAGGATCTGTATAAGCACTGCTTTTGCATCATCTTCAGAGTATTTTCCTCCCCTAAAAAATAGAATATAGAAATAGTTAGTCAGGGCAATAATGGAACATCTCAATTTAATAGCAATGATTCTATTTGTTTAGTAGCAGACCTTGCTAGTATTCTGTCAAGGAGTTCACCACCTCCACATAACCTGACATTTAGAAGGAAAAAAAAGCAAATGTTTTATTCACAGCTAAACATATTTGCACTCGAGAAAACAAGAATCTTGATATGCGTTGATATTATCTAGTTGATTCAAACATTGTAAGTAGTGTGATTTCTTACTCCATAACAATGTAGACGTTGGCATTGTCCTCGAAAGCATCATAGAATTGCACCAGATTGTTATGTCCAGACAAGGCCCGTAGGATTTTTACTTCTCTCCTCACATCCTCTATAGATATTGCAGTTGTCATCTGCCAAACCAAAAAATACTAATGAGCAACAGTCTAATAATATGAACTAAAGCTAACACTCAAATAATTTGATTGCATCAGGACCACGTTTCCCTAATGACATAAGCAGGCGCAAAAAATGTATATTGCTTCTAGTTATTGACCAATTTCAAAACATGTAGAACTTTTCACCCAAAAAAGTTACATCTGTTGACTGTTGCCATTGAAAATCTTGGCCTTTGACAAACATAGATGAAATATTAAAAATTGTATTCGTTTTACATTAATTTCTAAGCATAAAAGTCCAAACGCATTTATTTATCCAACGAAATGGCTCAAGCAAGAGGAGAGTAAGGTAATAGAGAGAAGAAATAAAACATCAAGAGAACCTATCAATGGCTTCTTCTGAATCTCTTCTGCTTGCAGCCATAAGCTATTATTAGCTTCAAACAGAGTAACATTCTAACAACAAACAAGGAGACCAACTTATACAATGAAGCATTTCTCTCTTACTATATCACCAAGCATCAAAGACTACAGCATGAAAACTTAAAAGCCAATTGGAATCATAAGCTTTAAGATTAGTAACATTGACCTTAGATTTAGGGATGACTTTAACAGCAACCTCATGATCCTTAAACTCTCCTCTCTTGAACTTAGCAGAGCAAGTATACCCAAAATGCCCTCTCCCAATCTCTTCACCCAACTCCATCCTACTCTTAAAATCCTTGGCGAATCCGAACCTCTTGTCCAGCCCCACCTCCTCTCTCTCCTCCTCCTCTTGCTGCCTCACCGCCGGTAGAGCAGCCTCCTTCTTCTCCTTCCTCCTTCGCAGAGCATCCCGTATGTGTTTCGCCGGAGAAGGAGGGTGGAAAGCACGCGCGAGCTGGCGGAGCGGAGTGCTGGTGACGCTCTTGCTCTCTTCTCCGCCTTCGTCGCGGTGGCTCTTGTTGCGGCGGTGCTTGGCGGGGCTTGGAGTGTAGAAGGGGAAGAAAGGAGAGGCCTTTACGGCGGCCGAGGTGCGGGCAGGGGTAGATTCGTCATTTTGGGGGAGGGTGTCTTTGGGTGCGTAAGGATTGGGTTTCACGGAGGTGGAAGGCTTGGAGGTACAACCTCCCATAATCTCCTTCTTCTCCGGTTACAGCCCAAAAAAAAAAAATCTAAACTTTTATTTAAAAGAAAATAAATCAAAAAGACAAGAGGAAGAAGGATTCGGACACTGGACTCTTTATGAGAATCACAGCAATGACATTGAAGGTCTGGTTTTTTTAGAGAGAGGGAAGGGAAGTGAGCTGTAGAGGAGAGAGAAGCCACATGGCAGAATCTGCGGGGTGTGTTTATAAATTTGGGGTTTTGATCTGATGCAAGAAGGTAGATGTGGATTGGTTGATATTAGTTGCTTTTTGCCACGTCTTTCTATTTTCTTTACACTTTGTTAATTCTTTTCTAAGCAATATACATATATACTTGTTTTACTTTTATGTATTTTTTTTAATCATTATCATTTGTCTGTTGCCCAAAAAAAATCATTTGTCTTTTTTTTTGGGTGGGGAACTATATAGTTTTTTTTTTTTGAAAAGGGGGAACTATATAGTTTTGTCTTTTTTTTTTGAAACTTATATAGTTTATATAGTTTTGTCTTGTGTCGTTTTGATATGTATTTGAGGAAATATCAAACCAATAAAAGTTTTTAACATAAATTGGTGACTTGTGAGAATCTCAATTTAGGAAAAAAATATATTACAGAAATGATAAGATTATAAAACGGTATTTCAATCTAGTAGTAAATACTACAAGTTAAGATGGGATTAAAATACATTTTGTAAATATGGTTTATAATTATTTAGTAAGAACAAATTAGCTAATTTATTAATCCATATTTTTTTATTAAAATATTATATTATAATTAAATTATGTGCGTACTTTCTTCGTATAAATTTTAAGTTGTTGAACTGTGTTTTTTAAGAAACAACCCCAAAAATGAAATCCTAAATTCATAAACGACAATCCCAGTCAATTTAAATTACCTTAAGTAGATGCGTTTCTGTAAGTGTAAATAAATAGTTTTATTTATTTCTTTGAGCATGGAAACAAAAAGTGGTCCATATTCTAACACACTTTTACAATTGGAGCAACTGCATGTCATCGGTGGTGGTAGTAAATTTGTAATTTTGTAGAGATTTTACTTAAAATTATTTATCAACCATGAACCATTTTGTTGAAAAATATGAACCATATAAATGCATGGAAATGCATATGTAGTTGTAGTTTACTCTATTTTCTCTAGTAGAAACTAAACGGTTAGCGAAGAAGCTAAATTGGAATCTTTTACTAATTAACGACAGTCAGCCAATTTCTCCCTCGAAATCAGGATTACGTTACATATATCAATTGATTGTTGTACGTATCTACTTGTTCTTGAGACATGATATCTGTAATCCAACAACTTCATTGTATCTGGACAGGATGGATATCAGTTTTTAATATTTTTAAAAGGTTTCAGCATCTTCAAGAAAAATAACGGGTCCATATCTCTAGACTTTATTCTCACTAGCTCTTGATTTGATGATCACTCGCAGAATATTTTACAAGGTCGTAGAAGTTACTTATTGATATTTTCATTCTCCCACTTAGTACATAGTCTTATTACTTATTGATATTTTCATTCTCCCACTTAGTACATAATCTTATTATAGACTAAGTTGGTCGTTTGATTTTTGATCATTCATTTTCATAAATTCAAAAACATTAAAATTGGGTATGATACTAATATTCGAGTCACATAACTAGTACAAGTGAAATCTAATACAATAAAGTAGAAGAATTTGCCTTCTCAGACTATCCACGACATCTTTATGAGATGGGCAAATGGTGACACCTATCGCAACCACACTGGATTGTGTGTCTCACGCATTAAACCTATTTTCGGCAATTGTGTTCTTGCGTCAACTACACGCGCGTTTGGTGGGCAATATTGATGCGATTTGTTCTCAATTTCGTGTGGGCTTTAATCATAAATTAGAAGCCCAGACAAATTAGGTTTTGTCGTCTTCTCGCCTTCCACATCCGTGAGTTCTCTGGAACTTAAACACACCATCTTCCAACAATGAAAAGAACAACTCACCGTAACGTCTCCTGTCTCCTCTGTTTCTGGGAAGCTAGGAATGCCAAGGTGGAAAGTTTATGGGGAATCGATATAGTTTTGGTAGATGAGAAGGTAAATCGGCTCTTCAAAAACGTTTGTTTCTTAAAATTATTGGTGTTTTTCTTCTAACATCATATTATTTCTCTTATAGATCCAGAAGTTACTGAATCTTTTGTAGTTTCTCTTATGTAATAGATTACTGTGTTTATAATGTCTTTTTTTTTTTAAACGATGCAGTCTACGATGATCCACATATCAATTAGCGTCCACCGCGTTGAACACTTTCCAACGCCTCCTCAGAGAGGGATGTAGTTATGAGCTGAGTTCATTTTATGTAACAAAGAGCAATCAGTACTCTCAAAGAGGAAGGTAGTTACTGTTATATCCACTCTTTGATTTGTGTCTCTCAATTTCTGTTCTGGTATTTTTCCTATCTTTCTTAGCACTCATTCGGCATTAAGTTCTGGATGAATTTCTAATGTTTTCTTTACAGCCAAATAATCATGGCAAGCTCACGCCCGGCACTTACGAGGGGTACTATGTTTCTTGGTGCTTGCTTATATTGGTTCTTTTTATTCATGATCAATTGTGGGTTTCAACTTTCAAATATAGATGAGTGTTGCCTAAAGTTTTTGTTTTGCACTTCTGTTGTGCAGATTAGTTAAACGGACTTAGCTGGAGCTATTAGTGCTACCCTCCTTCAGTCAATAGGTGGGTACATGTCGGTGAACATGTTTATTAAAGGTGTGTACGCATATATGACTTTGATATCTTTGGGATCGGTACGTCTGCTAGAAATTACTGACCTTCTCTTTTTTTTTTAATCTCTATTTGCTTTTCAGCTTATGATCGAGAGATTAAAGCCGGTGTATGTCTAAGGTTTACCAAGCGCAGGGGTTTGGAGTATTGCTAAACTCGAGTGGAACATGCATAGTACATGGTGGTTTCACCTTGAAGTATTTGCTCTTATCTCTCAGTTTCCTTAGCCAGTTAGTACAAATGACTATAATCATGGTCATTGACATGTGTAGTGAAGCTAAGCCAACGTAAGTGTGATCAATAAAAGTCGGATCTTTTTTTCTCCGTCTCTTGGTTATCATTTCTGTCATTAACTGGTTGATTTTACTGCTGATCACATCTGTTTTAGGCTCTAGATGTATTGCCAGTGTGTTTACAATCTCTTACGTACACTTTTTCCATGTATTACTCTCATTCGTTAAGTCACTATTATTTGGACTGCATAGTTTTTATTGATGCCGTACTCTTATCAACGCAGACAGACCACCAGCAATGGCTTCCAAAGATATTTGCATTGACACTTTGTGTCCGCTATAGTGTATAACCACAGCGATATTTCTGGAGGGGTTTCCTTGGTCCAAGATCCGAATCAAAGGTATTTGCTTTACTTTCTTCTTTTCTTTTGTTTGCTTTTGGTTTTCCTCAGACTGTTGTGGTTCGTTTGCTGATACTTCATTTTCAAACCTTTTGCTTTATGGTTTTCTGGGATTTAGATCGGAGGCAATGAATTGTATGAATGACATGAGTTGCCACAATTCTTAGCTCAGGTAATTTACTGTTACTATCCCTTTTTCGAACCCTTGCAGGTTTGTCCCTCTTTTGAACCCTCGACTTGAAGTTATCATAGATATATTTTGGTGAGGATTCTTATTTTTGTTTACATGTTTGTATTGATATAGTCGGAGGATCTAATTTGAAGATGTATCAATCCTGCTAGATGAGCTCAGCCTGTTGAATAATCGGGGTAGCTACACTGATATTTAGTGGAGTAAATATTATCTTATTCCTTTTTTATTTGCTTTGACCAACATGATGAACCAAAAGCAAAGTTTAGTGGAGAGGGCAGCTCTAGAAGCCAAACATCAGAACTCGAAAGTCGCATCACCTTTTGTATACCAAGTATGAAAATAGTGTTTGATTCTGTGATCATATGAAGTCCCAACTAAGAAAAGTTTTACTCCCTCTGTATCATTATAAATGAGTTTAAAGATTTTTTCACAAGAATTAAGAAAACACAAAATTTTATGTGGTTTGTCTTGTTTGTATAAAAATAGCATTAAACAATACTATCTCAACTAATTAAAAAAGATACACTATTTTGTAATTGGCTAGAGATTTCAAATGACAATTAATTGTATCTAGATTAGTGTGAACTTCACTTATTCTGAAACAAAATAAAAATCATAAAACCTCACTTATATTGATATAGAGAGAGTATTAGTTACACTTTTCTCTTTTACTTCTTACTTATATATCAATAATGTTGTGTGTTCTATTATTTCATATCCTACATGCTTATAATAAAAAGCTCAATTTCAACATAGCTATCAGCTAAAGAGTTAATTTACAATATAAATAATAGTATTTAACACCAAAATACATAATAAATTGAAGTAACTTAATAGCTCATTATTATTGCATCAGAAAATATCAAATGTAACATCCATTTAACTAACACACTTATAGAGAAAATTCCATAAAAATACCCGAACTAAATTTTGTTGGATAATAATGGAGATTTAGAAAAAGGTAGATAAACCATGGAAAAATTATTTTTCCAAAAAATAAATGAATTTAAATGATAAAAATAAATTTCATTTTTATTTCAGAAAACAAACTAAATACAATATTTAAAACTTAGAAACTTTATTACAAAATTTAATATTTTACACTATTTAGTTATTTTTATTTCTCAAACACCAAAAAAACTTAGAATTTTCTGATTTTATTTTGTAAATTTTAGAGATTTTTAAAAATTTTATTTGAAACTTATTAGTATTTTTATTAAAATAAATAAAGTTCGGGTATTAAAGTGGGCACAATTTTAAAAGTTTGAATATTAAAATGAGCAAAATACTTAGTTGGAGTATTAAACTGGGTAGTGAAAATGTTTGGGTATTAAAAAGCTTAACAAAATTTAGTTCGGGTATTTTTATGGAATTTTCCCCAAGTTATATTATATCTTCAACAACAAGTTCCACCATGTAAACATTATTAACCTCCAAACCATAGCGAAGATACAAAGTAACAAAGGGTATCAGAGAATTCACAAAAAAATTATAACTGAGACGAAAGCACATGCAGCTGTGAAGGAAACTCTTCAGACTCCACCATCTATTTCAAAAACTTCAACCTACGATATTTTGCAGCGGAGCCATTCATGATGATATATTGTTTACATTCATTTAAAAAATCATTGTTTAGACTTTAGATAATGACAATTTAGAGGTTCACTATATCGAAGGGTTAAATCGATATTTCTACCACCAAAAATCTTCAAAGGATTCAACCATCTTTGACAATGATCAGCAGATGGAAAAAATGACAACAATACTATCTTTATGGTATATTAATGTTCTACAGAGACAATTTCAAAAAGGGGAAAGAATATCTTGAATAAGCTATCCCGAGAAAATAATCAATTCAGGTCGGAGCAATGTTGGACTATAATTAAGAATTTACTTAGTGGATTTAAAATCATTTTGAAAATAACTCACTCAACCAATATATCCACAATGGAAGCCCCTAATAGATTTCCACATCCAAGACATGGACAAATCATGCGAGGATTATTACTACTTTACGAGGATGAAAGTATTTGTTATCTTCGTTCAAACAAGATAATCACAAAAGCCACGTATTTACATGTTTTTTTTGGAACATCAACTTTACTTTATGTTTGAAATTCAACTATATTTACTTTGATTCAACTATCATCAATTTATACTTTTTTTTAATCGATCAGTGAAACCACTTATGATATCCCTCTTTAACCTAAGCAATTTCAAAACAAAGTAACACACTACTATTATAAACACTATCAAATGAATCAAATAACAATTATGAACTCACTAGAGAATAAAATGTACGAACCTGGCGCGTAGCGCCGGAATACCACTAGTTTTATATAAAAGAGCTAAATTTTAAGAATGATACACTACAGTCCCAACTTATCTCACAAAAACAAATCAAAACATACAAAAGAAAGTTTTTTCTCAAAAAAACATACAAAGGAGATTTTCCCAAGTGAGAGAATGAACAAAAAGTAATAATGTATAAAGAGAAAACCCTCTAAAACTTAGTCATGCCTCAGTAGTTCATACACTACATAGTGGTGTCTAGGCCTAGGCATTTCGGATATTGTTCGGTTGGGGTATTTCGGATATTGGATAGTTTGGGTAGGTGGCATAAGAATCCATTTACTACTTGATTATTTTTGATTCGGTTTTTTTCGGATAATTTCAGGTATTTCAGTTCGGATAGTAAAACTAATCACCGAAAAATATCCAGAAAAATTGGTTCTCATTTGGTTCCGGTTACGGTTCAGTTATTTCGGATAATTTAGGTTAAATATCAGATATTTTGGATAAAAATATCCGAATAGTTTCAGATACTTTCGGGTAGTTCCGATACCTTATAAATATATCCGGATAATTCGGATACTTACGGGTAATACAAATATTTTTAAATACTTTTAACAGTTTTTTAAATTACAATATATAAGTTATGTTATATATCTATATAATTAATATGTTTATATACTCGGGTATCCGTTCGGTTTTTGGTTCGATTCTGATTCAGTTATTTTGGATATATATATTTAGGAATCATTCCGATATTTAAAAGTTCCGGTTCGGTTTCGATTTTGAGTATTTCCGTTCAGTTATTCGGTGCCAGTTTTTTTGCCAGGCCTAGTCATGTCCTTGTTTCTGTGAACACATATCTTACAAAACTAAGTCGCGTTTATTGTTTGGTTAATTATGTAGTTTTAGAACTCGAGATTGGTAGGTGAGAGTAAGGTTGAAGGTTTGCCAGTTGCCACGTCCCATGGTGAAGCCTCTGGTTCCATCAAGCATTCTTGGTCCCTTTGTTGCTGTCTTTGGAAAAAAAAATTAGTGTAAGCTCAGGCTCGGTGACATTGGACCGAGACTGAGTCCAAGAACGATCCTGAAGTTACGTCCTCCTCCTCCTACTGCATAGCTTCCTCTCCTTTTCCCCGGAGTCCTCCAAAATTGTTGTCATCACCTTAACGTGCACGCCAAGAAATGGTGTTTCCTTACAGTTTTGTGGAGATTAAGCTGCTGCTGCTCGGTTAAATGGAGACGTGGGGAGTCTTCTTTAGATTCATAACGAGTTTCATCGTCAACGAGGATGCCATCAAAGTTTCTTCTGTTCTTGAAGACTGATTTGGGCTGTAAAAGGCAATATACCTCAGATTAACATCAGAGTGTTAAGGGTAATTTTCTAAATTACATTTTACTTATTAAAACCTAAAACCTATCGGTCCGCTTTTCCATGACAAGCAAGAGATGAGTAGTTTCAAGCTAAGCGTGGGAGATTTTCTTGACAAGCTAGACTCCGTTGCATCCAATCATGTGAAGATCTCTATGTTAGAAGATGTTCTGCAGAGGCTTGATCAAGAGAAGAAAGAAGCTGAAAAGATGAATCAAGAAACATCTCCCGAGAGAGAAAGTGCAATTGTTCTGCTTTAAATAGACACACATATAAATGCAAAAACAAAACTGAGAGATTGTGATATCACGAACCAGTTTGGGCTGCTTAACATAACCTTTATGGTATTTGTCCTTGTGGACAGTAGTGCACTAGACGATGATAGCACCGTAAAGAAGTTTGTCATTCATAGCGCTTTCCAAAACACTAAGTATCTCGGCGAAAAACAGAAGATAACAAAGATATTGCGATTACTAGAATTTCCTTTTACTTTATTCATGTTTTTCTACTATAAACTTCTACTTTGTTTCTTCTTAATCACATTCATACTATCCTCTATACTAAAACACGTTTTATGTTTTAGGAAACTATACCAGAATAAAACAACAAATAAAAAACAAATTCTTGTGAAAAGTATGTGCAGTCTTAGCTAATGTATTAGTAGTCTTGTTTTACGCTTGAGGATAACCAATCTTGAAACATTTACTTAAGAATAGCTAACTCTTTCAGTTTCGTTGAAAAACATTATAAGCGTCAAACATATAAGAATTTGATATACATTTATTTTTATTTTTTTGAATTATAATCTGATATACATTTAATGAATGGTAAAACCAATTTTCTGTAAGTTTTCATGTTCCCAATGAAATCTCATCATCAATGATCCAATATATAGTTCAAGAAATGATAAGCCGAGACATTTTGTTGGAAGAAGCAATTTGGTGCAGATAATGAACCTAGAAGAGTAATACAACTAAAAAAAGAAGTAAATCAAGTAATGCCATGCATATAAAAGAAGCAGCAGGGTGATAACTGATTGTTGAGATTGCATCTATGTTATGTGCATTTTAGGCGGTGATGGAACATGGTGGCAAGTCTTTCTTAATGTAATAAGGAGAATATTTTGCTTTCAAAAATGTTAAGGCCCATTCTAATTCAAATATACTCCCTTTATTTTTATATCTAAGTAGTTTTAGTTAAAAATGTTAACAATAAGAAAATTGTTACTAAAAAAACATCATTTAATACACAAATCTAGCCATTAATAAAAATATCTATATTATTAAAAGAGAAGTACCCATATAAATTGCCCCTAAGTTTTCAAAGTTATTTACACTACTATGCCACTGAGAATTAAATTAAACTACCTAATTTAATGCTTGTCTTTTTTAGTTGAGTTAATGTGTTGTCCTAATATAAATTAAGTTACCTATTTTAATGTTTGTCTTTTTTAGTTAAGTTAATGTGTTGTCCTAATATAAAATTTAACTTTCCTTCAATATTAAATCAATTTCGAAATTATTTATAGTTTTATTAATGTTGTCTTTTCAGTTTAATAAATACATTTACTAATTCTAAATTTACCACATTTAATGATAATAAAAATCGCATATGGTATGGTAGAAAAATTATTGTGCCGTCACTATCTTTTAGTATTCGAACCAAACCAATTTTTATGTTAAGTTTAAGTTTTTGGCATACATTATTCAAATTTATTTGTTATATATATTTTTACTTTTATATTTTAAGAATTTTAATTTTTTAAAAAGATTTAAATGATTTATCCGAACCAGAACATGAACCGAAATTATAAATACTCGAATGAGGCTAAAACCTTTCATCCCAAAAACCTAAAACCCAAAGAGACCTGAATCAAACCCAAATGAATATCTGAACGCCCATCCTTACTACAAGATATAGAAACTGAATCACCTTATTTATTTTCAAAAAATTATTTTCTATTGACTTTCTCATCAATCTACAATAATTATGAAAACTAATTGTCAAAATCCAATCTGAAAATTATTGAACACGTAAGCCCATTTACAATAAATTAGCAGTTAGATCAAATATATATTATATTACATTTAATTTTCTTACAAATTTTAATCTTAATTTTTATATGTTGCAAATTTGTTAAAAATCTAACAATTAATTTTTTCTTACAAATTTTATAACTAATGTATCATGTTTAATAGCATATTAACCATATTTTATACTTTTATATTTATCATTCAAAAACTTTGTTTGCTATATATTTACACATACATCTAATCATATAAATGTTAGATTTGTTTAGGTGATCTCCAGTGTCGGTGATACATTTTACGTTAAACGCAAAAAATATAAAATTACTTAATTTAATATGATTACATTTACAAATATAACATTTAGTACACAAACAAATTAAAATTTAAAATTAAATACCCAGTGAGTTTATTTTTTAACAAATTTATATTAATAAAAATTCCAAATATTTGGATTTAAAAGCATTATGACCCACACTTATACTATTTTAATTAGGACAATTTAATTTATATTAGAATATTTTATTAAAATTTAATTTTTTGTTATAACTGCAAAGAATAGTTTTGGATCTAAATTTATGATCAATTATTATAAATACATCATTTAATACAAACAAAAAACTAAAAACAGAAAATAAATACCCGTGCGGTCGCACGGGTCAAGATCTAGTATGGATTATAGGATTAGTTACACAATATATAATAAATGTAAAAATTGTTTTGGGTTATGCAAACATCTTATATTATGAAACAAAACTTTTTTGATAAAACTACTTACATACAAAAAGAGAGGGAGTATCAAACTTGGAGATAAACAGCTTCTTCCTCAGGTTGGTTAATTTGTTTTATAGTGTGCGGTCTGGTTTGGTCAGAACCGGTTTATAACATTTATTTTGGAAGAGAATTAGACCCGAAACTACTAAATATTTTTCCGGGTCGGGTTATAATCCTTTATAAATAAACGCCTCATACAATCTATCGAGCCCGCTAATTTGAGACCCCTTGGCGATTTCTTTTCCGATTCGAGCGTTGCTGCCTCGGAGCTTCTCTCCGCCACCGTGCGCCGTCTCTTCCGATCGTTCGATTGGACTAGTTCTCCTTCTCCGGTTCAAAAGGTTTTGTATACTCTCAATCTCAATTAGGGTTCCAAGGTCTTCATTGAGGCTTGGAAGCGAACTTTCAAGGGGGATTCGAGAGTTTTAATATGGCTGAACACAAAGAGGGTAATTTATCGTTGCAATTAGGACTGTTTTCTTTTTCAGATTCTGAATTTCTCACTTTGAGTGATCTTGGACATATATTAGGGTATAGTTTCATCCTATATAGTAGCCAAGGTATTGTTTGTTGAACCACTTTTGGTTTGCAGAGGACGATGAAGAGTATGGGGACAGAAGCAGGGGACTTGAATTTATCTTTGGAAACGTTGATCACTCTGGTGATTTGGATGCTGATTACCTTAATGAGGACGCCAAAGAACATCTTTCTGCATTGGCTTCGTCTCTGCCAGACATAATGGTGTGACATTCTAACTCTTTTGTACTCTCTTAAGTTAAGACCAGAGTGATGTGTGACTCTTAATAGTGTTTCTAAACTCAAAACAGTTGATGGCAAGTTCAGACTATAAAACAAGTGATCCAGCTGAGCAAGGTGATGTTGTTTGCTTGTCTCTTCTGCAGTTTTTTTTTTATTTTTTTTCCTTTTCTGTTAGTTACCCTCAGTTTTCAACCTTCCAATGAAACGTTCCCACCATCCTGGTCTTGCATTCTCTTATTCTGTCCTTGGTCATAGTGTATAGTGTCTTGGCTAATTTGTATACATCAAATTTAACAAGGTTGGGTGTGGGGGGTTTTAAGTCTGCAACAAGCGCTGCTTTCTACGTTACCAAAGCCTAGTTATCTGTTGACTAACTGTGGTTGTGCATCATGCAGATTATTACAAAGAAAAAGCTACGGATGCTGTTGATTATGGGGATATTGATGAGGAGTATGACGGGCCTGAAGTTCAAGTAGTTACTGAGGAAGATCATCTACTGCCAAAAAGAGAGTATTTTTCGTCTGCAGCTGCCTCGGGTAGTTTATATTCCAAAGCTTCTGTGTTTGATGATGACGATTATGATGAGGAAGAAGAACAAGAGGTGGAAAACATTCCATTTGAAGAATCTTTTGATTCTGAAGATAGTGAATCAGGTTTGCTATTGAAATTGCTGTTTGTGAACAAAATGATTAGCAGATTGAATTCTTTACTTTTGGTCTGTCATTTTATTTCTTAGATGTCTCGGGACCTACTGATTGTGAGACATGAAAAAAATATTGATTTGCAGTTGTCTTAAAGGAGGACAAGGGTTTGGAGTATGAAGAGGAGGCTAACATCTTGGGAAATGAGGAACGGATGGACACAAATGAGAAAAGTGCAACATCACTATCTACTCTGTATGTTGAAGATGGTATGGTCGTCTTACAATTCTCTGAGATATTTGCTATTCATAAGCCACCACAGAAACGGACCAAGAGAGAAAATAGATATATCACTTATCGAGGTACGTGATCTGGAACGGTCTTCTTATGTTTGTTTCTTCTCTAATCCTATTGAGTTCTTTTGTTCTGTCCATGGGTTGCTTAAAATCTGCAACAACAATAAATTTTCTGTAGATTCAGTACTTCCTGTTAAACTTTGAAGGCCATTAGGTGTTGAAAGCATGCGAACTTATGTTGTTCGTTCTCTTTATAGCAAGAATATACTAGATTTATGTATTTGGTGCCTCAAAATGATGTGCTACGTCCTTTTTATTTATGTTTATAATTCATCTCTTCATGTTGGTACTCTTACATCATAGCCTTCTTTGGTACAGACAGATACAAATCTATGGAGCTTGTTGAAGATGATGAGGAGTTACTTCTTAAGAGCCATGGTAGGATCGACACTCGTCTGAAACAAGCTGCTGATCTGATTCAGCTGGATGTTCCGTTACCAACAAGAGGGGATTTACAGCTTGCAAAAGCTGGCACATTCGGAAGCATCATACCAGAATCGAGAGAATTTACCAAGCTAGGACGAGATTCATACACAATGAGTGAACTGTTGAAGCAGGAATTAGAAGACGATAGATCATCTCTGTGCCAGCCACAGTCATCAATGGAAGTTTTTCCTCTTGACCAATATGAATGGGAAAATCGAATTATTTGGGAAAGTTCTCCTGGAGTTAGTGGTAATTCTTTTGAAAGCGTCGAATCTGAAATTGAGTCAGAAGGCCTGCTTATTCAAGGATCAAATTCAGAGACTGAACAAGAAAGCTTAAACGTGGTGAATTCTATAGAGCAAGCTCAAGCTGAAAATAATAAACCTGTATCTTTTTATGTCAGTCCCTTGGAGCCTCTTGGTTCACACACTACTAGTGAGTCCACTAACAAAAGTAGACGTCATCCGCAACTCCTTAGGTTAGAATCTCAGTGGGATGAGGATCATCCTAGTGAAAATGACGATGCTGGAGGGAAGAGTTCAAAACAGCTTAAAAGTGACGCTCTTGGACGCTTTAGCAGACTTCGATTGCAAGAGAGGGATATGGGGGACGACGCATGGTTAGATAGCATAATATGGGAGTCAGATAAAGAGGTGAGCAGGTCTAAACTAATATTTGACCTTCAAGATGAGCAAATGGTCTTTGAAATCCCGGACAACAGGGAAAGCAAAGATCTTCAACTTCATGCTGGATCTATGATTCTATCCCGCTCTTCAAAGCCCAAGGATGAAAGATTTCAGGAAGGCTGTGGATCAAATTATGGGTGTCAATTCAATATTTCTAATGACAAGTTCTATATGAATGGGAAAAGCTGTCAGCAACTGCAGGCAAATGCTAATCAATTCGGCGTACACAGTTTGAGAGTTCTTCATTCAGCGTCAGCGATTAAATTGCAGACAATGAAGAACAAATTGAGCAAGTAAGTGGGTCACTAGTATTTACATTGTTTTCTATCTGCACACTTCAGATTGCTATCACACTGGATATAGTTCTTTTGACATCCATCTTTGGTGGTATCTGTTATAATGTTTTGTGTTAACTCTTTTGCAGTAAAGACATAGCAAATTTTCACCGGCCCAAAGCTTTGTGGTATCCACATGACAATGAGCTAGCAATCAAACAGCAAGAAAAGTTACCCACCCAAGGATCCATGCAAATTGTAGTTAAGAGTCTGGGGGGTAAAGGAAGCAAGATTCACGTTGGCATAGAGGAGTCTGTCTCTTATTTAAAAGCCAAGGCTTCGAGGAAGCTAGGTTGGTTATTTTTCCTTTCACTTTCTGTCTAGACACGGATTCTATTTGGAGAACTTGAAGTACTATTGATTTCACTGAAATTGTTTTACAGATTTTAAGGAAACTGAAGCAGTAAAGATTTTCTATATGGGAAAGGAACTTGAGGATGAAAAGTCTCTTGCTGAACAAAATGTTCATCCAAATTCTTTGGTCCATATTTTACGCACCAAGGTACATCTGTTGCCATGGGCCCAAAAGCTTCCTGGCGAACATAAATCTTTGAGACCTCCTGGGGCATTCAAGAAGAAATCAGACCTATCTACTAAAGATGGCCATGTTTTCTTAATGGAGTAAGACAAATTCTTACACAAGACTTACCTGTCAAACTTGGAACTTTTGTTTCTTTTTCTTAACCTGCATGCTACTTTGTGGCTATTTTGTTCTATGTTCATTTAGTCACCATTACTTTTCATTAATCTGTGTTAGGTATTGTGAAGAGAGGCCCTTGATGCTGAGCAATGCAGGAATGGGTGCCAATTTGTGCACGTATTATCAGAAGTCGTTCCCAGAGGATCAACATGGGAACTTGCTGCGCGATAAAAATGGCACTCTAGGGAATGTGATGAATCTAGAACCTGGGGAGAAATCTCCTTTCCTTGGGGAAATTCAGGGTGGCTGCAGTCAGTCATCTATTGAAACAAACATGTACAAAGCGCCTATTTTTCCTCATAAGTTGCAATCAACGGATTATCTGTTGGTCCGTTCTCCTAAAGGAAAGCTCTGTCTAAGACGTATTGACAAGATATGCGCTGTTGGACAACAGGTTTGCCTTTTGGATTGTTTCTCTCTTTATTTTGCCGTGACTTTTAACTCTCATAAAGTCGGCGTGCTGAGATTATATCTTCTCAGGAACCTCGAATGGAAGTAATGTCTCCTGCATCAAAGAATCTGCAGACTTTTTTGGTGAACAAGATGTTGGTCTATGTGGACCGAGAATTTAAGCATCGCCACCGTATTCCTGCAGACGAGGTGTCTTTCTTATTTTCGAACTTATCGGATGCAGTGGTCAAGAAGAACATGAGAATTCATGGTATTGTTCTAGAGGTAATTGTCAGATTCTCACTTGCGCATAAGCGGCATGGCACTCTTTCTCTCTTTTTTTTTTTGGCGTCATCACTTCTGTATTATGTTATCACACTGACCTCTTACATGGACTAAAAATGCAGAGGGATAAAAATGGCCAAATTTTCTGGTACAATAAACATAGGTTTGACAAGTTTCCACATGAGATTGAGTTGAAAAATCTTGTGGCGCCAGAGGATGTAAGTCTAGCTTGCGAGTTCGTTTCATGTTAGTGAGCTTTGAGAGCTATTTCTAGAAATATATATTTAAAGATGCACTCTATGTTTTGTTGGCGTAGGTGTGTTCTTATGAGAGTATGCTAGCTGGGCTGTACCGGCTCAAACATTTAGGGATCTCCCAGTTTACATTGCCTGCCAGCATATCAACTGCATTAGCTCAGCTCCCAGATGAAGCCATTTCTCTTGCCGCTGCTTCACATATTGAGAGGGAGTTGCAGATTACTCCATGGAATCTGAGCAGTAACTTTGTTGCTTGTACAACTCAGGTGAGTGTCATTTTCTGTATTTAGAAGTTCTATATGCAGTGAATTCTTATCTTTATATTGTATCCATAATCCATTGAAGGCATGGTCATTCATCTATTCTCATTACTCGAGCGATACATTACTAGTACTTTGCAATAAGGACTATAATCTATTTCAGCTATATCATCTCTAGTTTTGATTTGCATTCTCTAGTTACTTGCCCGGTTGGATTCTCATTTATCTGATTTTCTATTTTGGGTTTGAGTAGGACAGAGCAAATATAGAACGTTTGGAAATTACTGGAGTTGGCGATCCCTCTGGACGAGGTCTAGGATTCAGCTACGTCCGAGCTGCGCCAAAAGTACCAGCTGCAGCTGGACGTATGAAGAAAAAGGAAGCAGCGTGTTGCGGAGCCCCAACTGTAACTGGTACAGATGCTGATCTTCGCAGATTAAGCAGGGAAGCAGCTCGAGAGGTTCGTTTCTTTATTATACATCTTGTTGCCCGTTTCTTCTAGACGTAAATCTCATCTAACGTTTGATATGGTTGCCTGGATCTCTTTATAGGTTCTTCTCAAGTTCAATGTTCCTGATGAGAAAATGGCCAAGCAAAATCGATGGCACCTGATAGCTATGATACGCAAGCTATCGAGTGAGCAGGCTGCATCTGGTTTACTTAAGGTTGACCCTACGACAATAGGTAAGTACGCCCGTGGCCAGAGAATGTCTTTCCTACAGTTACAACCGCAGGCCCGGGAAAAGTGTCAGGAGATTTGGGATAGGCAACTTCTGTCCCTTTCATCTTGTGATGACGATGAGTCTGAGAGTGAAAATGACATGGACTCCTTTGTCGGAGATCTGGAAAATCTACTTGATGCTGAGGAGTGGGAAGAATCTAATATGTCTAAGAATGACAAGTTGGATGGAGTCAACGGACCCAAAATGAGACGGCGGCCATATCAAGTTGTGACAGACGAAGAAGTTGAAGATGAAGCTGCTGAATATGCCGAGTTACGCAGATTGCTGATGAAAGGTACGTGCTTTCAACTAAATCATTCGCCCCAATTCAGTTTAAGACTTTGTCCGTAATGAATCACTGACCGGTGGTGCTTATCTAGATGAGGAAAAAAAGAACATGAATACTGAATTTGTCAGAAAGGACAGTGTCATTGGCAAGAAACATATGGCCACCCAACTTGATGCATCTTTCTTAGTAACTGAGAGCACGGTTAAACACACAACAAATGTCAGTGTAAGTTTGAAAATTCCACAACCCTTTGACATATTTTTTTTTTTGCCTACTGTGTAAACTTATCAGGTCTTGCGTTAGACATAATCTAGTTTAACAATCCTGGTACTTTTATGGTCATTCTTGAGTGATGTCTTTTTTTCTGTCTAAACCAGGTATACAAGGAAAGAAAACCAGTGAGAGAGAGAATTTCTTCTGTGGAGCCTGTGGTCAGGTATAATTACTTGTTTGACTAGATTATGAACATTGAATCAAAGAAAAAACAACGCTTGACTATTATTATGTTCATGGCCAGCCTGGACACATGAAAACCAATAAACACTGCCCAAAATACAGAGCAACTACAGAATCACATCCGGAAGGTATATACGTGAAGAAGTCTGCTGGAACACCGAGTTCTTCAGATATATCAGGCCAGGTCAAGGTGAACCTATTAAAAACAAGAAGACTGCGCCAAAAAGTCCAACAAAGGTTTCTGTAGATGAAGCTCCGAAGGGAGATAATTCAACTTCCAAAACCGGAGGTCTTACTCTGAGGTTTAAATGTGGTTATACCCGCTGAGGGATGTTAGATAAACCCGGTTCTGAAACTCCAGGACGTTCTATGGAAGAACCTGAAGAATCAAAGGTCGAAGCTAACAGACCTTTGCATTCATTGATGCCTGCATTTATCAGAGAGAGCGAGGTCTCACAAGCCTTCTGTTTCTGGACAATCATTTTCTAATACAGAGAGAAATCAGGCTGCAACAAGCAGGCCTACTATGTCAATCACGCAGCCATCATTACGCATGGATAAAGAACACGTGATACAGCGGCCGAAAGAA
>NW_026616595.1:0-23460 GCF_000801105.2 Raphanus sativus | reverse complement strand
ATATATTCCATTCCATTAGCGTAACATTTTATCTCCTTCAGAATGGCTAAAAAGTTGGTCTTCGTGTGTGGGTTTCATCCTCTCTCTCTCTCTCTCTCTCTCTCTCTCTCTCTCTCTCTCTCTCTCTCTCTCTCTCTATTAGGTATGGCCTTGTCTGGATCTGCACTACGCTTGTATTTGTGCTTTCCTCTCTCGGAAACTGTGCCACGTACCTCGTGAAGAAACGAACCGACAGTGAAGCACCTTGGGTCTTTGATGTGAACTATATAAACTTGGCAGCATCTTTGATCTACGGCTATGCAATAATTGTGCCGGTGGCGTTTTATTTCTCACTCCGGTATATGGGGTCCAGAGCTGATCTTCTAAGATTCTGGTGCCTCTGGGGATACTCTCTCTTCATTTTCGTTCCAACCACTGTAAGTGTCTCCTGTACCAGCAGCACTTCTGTCTGATTCACAAATGGTTGTGTAGCTTAGTTCTCAATGACAATATGTACCGTGACTTATAAAATCAACCTAACAGTCATCGGTCATTTGTTTTTTCAGCTTCCATTGCTTATTCCAGTGGAGTTTCTGAGATGGGTGATTATACTCTTAGCTGGTGGCGCATCGTCCTGCTTTGTTGCCCTGAATCTACGGTCTTACCTTGAGGCGAGCAATGATCTGACGGCTGTTGTGGCTGCAGCGTTTGGTCTGCAAATGGTTCTGTCTATCTTCGTCAAAGTCTGGTTCTTTCCTTAAGTCCCTCCACACCACACGATAAAACATATATATAATGTTTGTAAAAAACGTTTTAGATTTTGATGTGATGTGGTAGAACAATTGAATTTGTCATTACCAGAGAAACAAAACCCCACAAAGTAACATATACACTGAACTGAATCATCGGGATTCGTTTTGACTTGCTTAGTTTCTTGTTTGCTTGTTTTTTTTTTTTGTGAGTTGAATTGTCTTAGGATTTTATAATTTAAATGGTTGATTTTTATCTGGCAGATATCAGAAAGTGGATATTAAAAAAACAACTTTTATGTAGAAAGCATGCATGTAAGAACACATTAGATGAATGACAGAGAACCTGTCTCTAGTGTCTTTTTAGTAAAATATCTCCAAGTACCTTGCTAAACATCTGAAATAACACTAAAACAAATTTATTAGCGTCTTTTTTTTTTTTTCGATAATCGTGGGGTTCACAGGCGCTAAGCCCAAACTAATCCCCACGAGATTTTCCATCCGGGCACGCACGGTTATAGACGGAAAGGTGGTCAAAACGACTCGATCCACGGCAGGCACTCCATCTGGAATTCCATTACCACTAGGCCAAGAGCTCTTGGTTAATTTAGCGTCTTATTTCGTTGATAACTATTTGTTATAAGTTTTTTGGAAATCAAACAGACTTTAAAAACTAAAAAGTAAATAAAACCTAATAAATAAATAAATCTACATTTCTTTTAGAATAGATATCACGTAAATATTCATAATACTTTGGATGTTGATGATATATCGAAACAATAATTCTCAAACTAGTCGATTGTGGTTTTGCAAAAACACCTTATTTATTATTTTTTTCCTGAGCACGTTTCATTAAGATAAGATATTAATTTAAAGATTAATAGAGGGCGGAGGAATGAAAAAGAAATAGTGTGTTTATGCAAAACAACAATTGACTCATCTGAAAATTATTATTTCGATATATCATCATTTTTTTGTTTTGAGAAAGAGCTTTTTATATCATCAAAAGTTCAGAATATTATGAATATTATGTGCTATCGTTTGTAAGAAAAATAGATTTATTTAGTTTCTAGGTTCTATTTATATTTTAAATTTTAATTGATTTCCAAACAAAAGCATATATTGTATTTTTCAATAAAAGAATTGTAATCAATGCAATAAGACACACTATTTAGGCTTTGAATGGTAATTGAATGATAGAAACATTGAATTATCTATCATTCCTAAAAAAAATAGTAATCACAAAAAAATAATTTTCCTTTTTATAGAGAAATATTAAAGAAAATCATTACTTATTAAATTTGGAAAAAAAAACAAGCATTTCTTTTCATTCCTACTATTTTATTCATATACGTTCATTTCTAATCCGTTTCTCTTAGTTCCAAAAAGATCATCGGTCAGTAGGCATGGGCACAGATCGAATATCCAGGTTTTTGAAGGTATTTGTGATTTGCTTTGAATATTACAGATATCTAATTGTCCGATTTGATTTACTTCGGAAAAATACGGATATTCAAAAAATGGATATCCGGAAAACAAATAGATATTTGCGGATATTTGCTGATACTTACGGATTTCTCATTTGTTTTGATTTATACAAATAATCTTAAAAGTTCGATACAATTTTTTTGTAAATTTTTTTTGCATGATATAAAAGATAAAAATTTTAAAAATAGTGAATCTACATATTTTGTAATTTTTTAAACTTAGTTAACAATAATAATAATACAAAACTTAAGAAAAAAATTATAATTGTCATAATTATTTTATCTTCCTTTTATATAATACTTTTATATAAGTAATAATGTGAATATAATCTATTTAATCATATGTTAGAGTAACAATTATACAGCTTTATACTTTTAAAACTTTAAATATAATAAAAATACATGTATTTATATATTGACGGATCAGATCGGATATTCGCTTCCCAAAATTTTAATATTTGTGATTTACTTCGATTTTAACAGATATTGAATTTTAGTATTTACTTTGCTTCGAAACCTTACGGATATCCTGAATTTTCGGATCGAATAACAACGAATAACAAATCAAATCAAATTTAACGAATAAAATCCCCAGTCCTACCGGTCAGAAGCCTTAATTTTTTTTAATCAGCATGATCTTGTTTAAGTTGTTTAGCAAAGTCCCTATAAGACAGAAACAAGTTATAATGAGTAAACAGTATTATGAAAATTTTATTTATAAAGAAAAAGGTTATTCTAAGAAATATATCATCATTTTTACATATCAACATTTGTAACTAACATTTACTCTTGACGATTACCCACGTTTATATTTAGTAAAACCGCACTGACTCCTCACAAAACACATTGTTGTTTAGATTATACTCCACTTCTTAGTATTTATTTACCATTCGTTTAGCTTACATAATTACTGGCTAGTTTTGGCATCTCAAACAAAAATACTTTTCTTTGCAGTTTTGTTCTCTACATTGTTTACTTGTTGGTTTTGTAATCTCAAACCAAAATACTTGAATAATTAATTGTGTTAATAATATAATTTGTCCAGCTCACCGTACGCAGAACAAAGAAGTACACTACAATATTTTTAAAAAAATCTGTAAAAAAGAACAATATCAATTCTATGATCAGCCCAATCTTCCCCAATAGCAATCACTCTCTCTACCAATCTTTAGATTAATATCTTATGTGAACTAATTAATTATTATATGATAGTGATTCTTTTTTTTTTGAAAGATAAATATGATAGTGATTCTTCCAACTTTTCTTCCTCCCTATCTGCGTCTTTTATCACCACATGTATACTTTTGAAAACCCAAAAGCCAAAGGGGAGAGATACTTTTTTTATTATTTGCTTGCATGACGATATCACACAAACGTTTTGGTTCTCACGTAATTTCAGGCTGCTCAACTTAGTGCAACCGAAGTAAATAAGAAAACGTGATTCCACTAAACCCTTTAGAGTTTGGCTCGTGACTCGTGACAGCTCTACAATTCTACATTGGCTACAAAATAAAATGTTTGATGCAACTACACCAGTTGAATCTGTCCAAGTGTACGTAGCATATGTTCTACAACATTTATATACTCCTGCACCTTATCTTATTCTTTTCTTCTTCTCTTTTGTTGGTCGAATGAAATCTCTTATCTAATAAATCTAAAAGACCACAGCAAAAAATGTGTTCTTATTTTGGCCAATCGATATATTTACACATATTAAAATAAATGAAAGCATACCAATTTTTTTTGAATATTGAGTAGTGTGATAAGTCTTTTGTAACATTAAAGAACCGAAGGGTTATACTTAAATTGCAATCATATTTTCTTAATTTGTTAGGATTCTCGTTTCCACAAATTTTAACTACATTGGCATGTGAGTGTCGACGGTTCCTTTATTACATATCGTTTTATCCCTTGGATTGTATGTTTCTATTATGGTATATCCCATAGATCATATATATAATATATCTATGTGTATGTGTATGCGACTACTGGTGTCGAGAAACCATTGGGTTTAAGTGTATATCAATAGTTGACAAGTGGTTGGACCCATTTTGGAAGAGACTTGTTTATATAAACAATAATTCCAATAATTCGTTTTGCTATCAGAGATGATTTAAGACAAAATTGACCATCATTTGCTTGATATCATTAGTGACAATAATAAACTATATGAAACGACTCAATTTACACATAATATTTTTAATACGAAGATTGAGGACACATCCCCATACTTATTTTAAAGTTAGTATTATGTTTTTCTTTGTCACAAAGTTAGTATTATGTTATTTCACTTTACATGTGCCCTAGTAGCTATTCGGAAACTGTATATCTATAGACAGTGGCGGTCCCAGAAAAAAAATGACTGGGTTCAAAGTGCATTTGGGAGGGTTTGAACCTAAGATCTCTGAGTTCACTAAGGGAGTTTTAACCAAATTTGTCATAGAGTTTTTATGTTTTATCTTAAATTTTTTTATTTATTCTATTTTTTGTGGTGTCAATTGAAACCACTTACCTCTGAGTGGGTTCTCCCCTGTCTATAGATTCGTGTCCCTTTACTTGTGCCCTAAATCGATACGTGTCCTAGTTTTGTAAGTGTTTTACCTTCTCTCATGACTTAAATGATTAAATCCATAGAGCTCAACTGAAATTGGATTTGGATTGTACCTACAAAAAGACTGTAGTCATATATTCTTCTCATGATAAGTATTCACCATACAACTAGCTCTATATATGTATTTAAGCTTTTGAACATAACCGATCGATAAACATTTTGGGGTGATACCTGCCATGTAAACGTCATGTTCGAATACGACGATATGTATTTTTATGTAAGGGTAACTGAATGATGTGGAATCGGAATGAAATGATGCGACTGATCAATTTCATAAAAAATTCCGTTTTGTTGTGAATGTGTATATTATTAATGTCGAATATGAGCTCCTTATATAGAGAGTTACAATGTCTAAAATCTTAATGGGCCGGTTACAAGATGGACCTCTAATGGGTCAAAACCTATTAAGTATCTTTTGGATAAACATCCATCTGAACCAGTCGGTTCATAACACTTCCCCTGGATGTTGAATTCGCTGGATGTTGAATTCGCTAAAAAGTTGGTCTTGAACTACTTTAGATGAGTGACTCTTCGTGTGTGGGTTTCATCCCCTCTCTCTCTCTCTCTCTCTCTATTAGGTATGGCCTTGTCTGGATCTGCACTACGCTTGTGTTTGTGCTTTCCTCTCTGGGGAACTGTGCCACGTACCTCGTGAAGAAACGAACCGACAGTGAAGCTCCTTGGGTATTTGATGTGAACTATATAAACTTGGCAGCATCTTTGATCTACGGCTATGCAATAATTGTGCCGGTGGCGTTTTATTTCTCACTCCGGTATATGGGGTCCAGAGCTGATCTTCTAAGATTCTGGTGCCTCTGGGGATACTCTCTCTTCATTTTCGTTCCAACCACTGTAAGTGTCTCCTGTACCAGCAGCACTTCTGTCTGATTCACAAATGGTTGTGTAGCTTAGTTCTCAATGACAATATGTACCGTGACTTATAAAATCAACCTAACAGTCATCGGTCATTTGTTTTTTCAGCTTCCATTGCTTATTCCAGTGGAGTTTCTGAGATGGGTGATTATACTCTTAGCTGGTGGCGCATCGTCCTGCTTTGTTGCCCTGAATCTACGGTCTTACCTTGAGGCGAGCAATGATCTGACGGCTGTTGTGGCTGCAGCGTTTGGTCTGCAAATGGTTCTGTCTATCTTCGTCAAAGTCTGGTTCTTTCCTTAAGTGTCTCCACACCACACGATGAAACATATATATAATGTTTGTAAAAAACGTTTTAGATTTTGATGTGATGTGATGTGGTAGAACAATGAATTTGTCATTACCAGAGAACAAAACCCCCACAAAGTAACATATACACTGAACTGAATCATCGGGATTCGTTTTGACTTGCTTAGTTTCTTGTTTGCTTTTTTTTTTCTTGTGAGTTGAATTGTCTAAGGATTTTAAATGGTCATTTTTATCTGGCAGATATAAGAGAGTGGATATTAAAAAAAAGAACTTTTTATGTACAAAGCATGTGAAGCATGTAAGAGAACAAGACAAAAGGTCACATTAGATGAATGACAGAGAACCTGTCTCTAGTGTCTTTTTAGTAAAATATCTCCAAGAACCTTGCTAAACATCTGAAATAGCATTAAAAACAAATTTATTAGTGTCTTATTTCGTTGATAACTATTTGTTATTAAGTTTTTTGGAAATCAAACATACCTTAAAAAGTAAATAAAACCTAAAAATTAAATAAATCTAAATTTCTTTTATAATAGATATCACGTAAATATTCATAATACTTTGGATGTTGATGATATATCGAAACAATAATTCTCAAACTAATCGATTGTGGTTTTTGCAAAAACACCTTATTTCTTATTTTTTCCTGAGCACGTTTCATTAAGATAAGATATTAATTTAAAGATTAATAGAGGGCGGAGGAATGAAAAAGAAATAGTGTGTTTATGCATAACAACAATTGACTCATCTGAAAATTATTATTTCGATATATCATCAAATGTTTTTTTTTTGAGAAAGAGCTTTTTATATCATCAAAAGTTCAGAATATTATGAATATTATGTGCTATCGTTTGAAGAAAAATAGATTTATTTAGTTTCTAGGTTTTATTTATATTTTAAATTTTAATTGATTTCCAAACAAAAGCATATATTGTATTTTTCTATAAAAGAATTGTAATCAATGCAATAAGACACACTATTTAGGCTTTGAATGGTAATTGAATGATAGAAACATTGAATTATCTATCATTCCTAAAAAAATACTAATCACAAGAAATAATTTTCCTTTTTATTCCTTTTTATTTATTTTTATAGAGAATATTAAATAAAATCATTACTTATTAAATTTGGAAAAAACAAGAATATCTTTTCATTCCTACTAATTTATTCATATACGTTCATTTCTAATCTGTTTCTTTTAGTTCCAAAAAGATCATCGGTCAGTAGGCATGGACACAGATCGGATATCCGGGTTTTTGAAGGTATTTGTGATTTGCTTCGAATGTTATAGATATCTAATTGTCTGATTTGCTTTGCTTCGAAAAAATACGGATATTCGGAAAACGGATATCCGAAAAACAAATAGATATTTGCGGATATTTGCTGATACTTACGGATTTCTCATTTGTTTTGATTTATACAAATAATCTTAAAAATTCGATACAATTTTTTTTTTTAATTTTTTTCCATGATAAAGATAAAAATTAAAAATTAAAAGAAATAGTGAATCTACATATTTTGTAAATTTTTAAACTTAGTTAACAATAATAATAATACAAAACTTAAGAAAAAATTATAATTGTCATAAATATTTTATCTTCCTTTTATATAATACTTCTATATAAGTAATATTGTGAATATATTCTGTTAAATCATATGTTAGAGTAATAATTATACAGTTTTATACATTTAAAACTTTAAATATAATAAAAATGCATGTATTTATATATTGACGGATGGAATCGAATATTCGCTTTCCAAAATTTTAATATTTGTGATTTATTTCGATTTTAACGGATATTGAATTTTAATATTTGCTTCGCTTCGAAAGCTTAAGGATATCCTGTATTTTCGGATTGAACAACAACAAATAACGAATCGAATCAAATTTAACGGATAAAATGCCCAGCTCTACCGGTCAGAAGCCTTTTTTTTTTTAATCAGCATGATCTTGTTTCAGTTGTTTAGCAAAGTTCCTATAAGACAGAAACAAGTTATAATGAGTAAACAGTATGATGAAATTTTATTTATAAAGAAAAAGGTTATTCTAAGAAATATATCATCATTTTTACATATCAACATTTGTAACTAACATTTACTCTTGACGATTACCCACGTTTATATTTAGTAAAACCGCACTGACTCCTCACAAAACACATTGTTGTTTAGATTATACTCCACTTCTTAGAATTTATTTACCATTCGTTTAGCTTACATAATTACTGGCTAGTTTTGGCATCTCAAACAAAAATACTTTTCTTTGCAGATTTGTTCTCTACATTGTTTACTTGTTGGTTTTGTAATCTCAAACCAAAATACTTGAATAATTAATTGTGTTAATAATATAATTTGTCCAGCTCACCGTACGCAGAACAAAGAAGTACACTAAAATATTTTTAAAAAATCTGTAAAAAAGAACAATATCAATTCTATGAACAGCCCAATCTTCCCCAATAGCAATCACTCTCTCTACCAATCTTTAGATTAATATCTTATGTGAACTAAATCACCGCCCTATTCCCACCCCATCCCATACTAATCCTGGTCCTCCTTCCACTCTCATAATCCCTCTACTCCCTCCTTAAAAAATCCCTTTGCCTCCCCAGACCCTCCTCCTAGACCCTCCCTAAAGCGTTCTAGATCCTCCCCCACCCTCTCCCCACCAGTCTCCTCCCATCCAAATCCCTTCCTTGTCCTCCCCTCCTCTCCTCTCCCTCCCCCTTCCCCTGCTCCCTTAATTCCCCCTGACCCTTCTTCTAAAACTCCTTCTTTAACTTCTTTTGGTTCCCGAGGACCTCCTCATTCTGAGGACCCTCTCTTGCCCCCTCAATGAGTGTTAAACTCTTTTTTTGGAATGTACGTGGTCTAAATGATCCGTCAAAACATTCACCTTTTGTTAGATGGCTTAATAGTCAAAAACCCCTTTTTGGAGCCCTACTAGAAACCCACATAAAAGAACCCTTTTTAAACCCGGCTATATCTAAACTTTGCCCTGGTTGGATGTTCTGTTCTAATCACCTTTCTGATCCTGATGGTCGCATTATTCTAATCTGGAAAAGTCCCCTTTCTGTCCAAATTCTAACCCAATCCTCCCAGCATATCACTTGTTCCATTACCTTACCAAACCAACCCCCTATCACTTATACAGCTATCTATGCAGAAAACACAAATGAAGAAAGAGTGGAGTTATGGGCCAACTTACTTAGGGATCATGCTGTGCTGGATTTGGATAACAGAAGTTGGATAGTCGGTGGTGACCTGAACCAAATCCTTTTCCCTCTAGAGCACTCAAGTCCAGAAGTAAATGTAATGGATAATCTCATGTTCGAGCTGCAAGACTGCTTTCTACAAGCAGGTCTCTTTGATCTGCGCTATCTCGGGCCTTGTCATACCTGGTCAAATAAGCAGCCGAATGACCCAATTGCAAAGAAGCTAGATAGACTCATGGTAAATAGCTCTACCATATCTGCTTACCCAAATGCTGTTGCCTCATTCTTACCCCCAGACTTATCAGACCATGCTCCCTGCCTCCTGAACCTTGCTTTCTCCCTACCCTGTGCTGGAACCTTCCCTTACAAATTCCCTAACTACCTCATCAAACACCCTGGGTTCACTCAGTTGATCAATGATGCATGGATTCACTCTGGAAGCGTGTCTCATACGCTCGCGCAGTTATGCTGGAAGCTGAAACAAATAAAGAGTGACCTAAAGAGAATCAATAAAGAAAATTTTTCTAATATTCAGGAGAGGGTTAGTGAGACTCACCGTTTGTTACAACATGCGCAGGTACATGCATTGCAAGACCCAACGCCTTCAAACTTCCAAACTGAGAAGGACCTGCACCAAAAGTGGAATTTCTTGAGAGAAATAGAGGAGATTTACTTCAGGCAAAAATCAAGAATTAATTGGCTCAAGGAGGGTGACCTGAATACTGCTTTCTTCCACAGGATCTGCCAAGTTCGTGCAAGCTACAACGCGATAAGAGCATTCCTAAATGCATTCGGCGTTTTGATTACAGACCCGGTGGAGATGAGCCTACTTGCGGTGGATTACTTCCAGTCCATTCTTGGCCCGCTTCATATAAGGCCATCCAACTACATCACTACACCGAACTGGTTTGCCTCACTCCTCAACTATAGTGTCTCCCCCTCCCAGTGCGCACAAATGCTCCTAATGCCATCGCCTGCTGAAATCAAATCCACTCTCTTCAAACTTAATCCCAATAAGGCTCCAGGGCCAGATGGGCTTACCTCTGCTTTCTTCAAGGCTGCGTGGGAGTCAGTTGGAGATGAGGTGGTGTCTTCAATCACTCAGTTCTTCTCAACAGGATTCCTGCCCTCAGCTACAAACGCCACCATCTTGACTCTGGTTCCAAAGTTCCCTGGTGCATCAAAGTTGTCAGAGTTTAGACCGATTTCCTGCCTCAATACTATATACAAAGTTATCTCTCGAGTGCTGGTGAAAAGGCTTAAGATCGTTCTGCCATCACTAATTCTCCCAAGTCAGACAGCATTTGTACAAGGGAGATTACTTCTGGAAAACACGGTTCTAGCTAGCGAGTTGATCAACGGTTACCATAAGGGCAAAGGTTCAAAGAAAATTACCATCAAAGTAGACATCGCCAAAGCATTTGACACGCTGTCTTGGGACTTCTTATTCTCTTGTCTTGAGGGAATTGGAATTCCTCTGCAGTTCATCAGATTGCTCAGAGCCTGCATATGCAAAACAAGCTTTATGGTTGGATACAATGGAACAGTCAATGGGTACTTCAAGGGAACTAGGGGCTTGAGGCAAGGAGACCCCTTGTCTCCTTACCTCTTTGTCATAGCTATGAACTGTCTGTCGCACATGCTAAATGCAGCAGCAGCCCAAGCTAGACTAGGTTACCATGCAAAATGTGAGAAAATAAAACTGACTCACCTCTCTTTTGCAGACGATCTCCTAATATTTATTGATGGATCAGAGGAGTCGGTTCAATGTGTTCTTCAGGTCCTGAAAGAGTTTGAAAAGAGATCCGGGTTAGCAGTGAGTATGCAGAAAACAAGTTTCTTTGCGTCTGGAATGTCACAGCAGGAAATAGATCGAATTCAGGTGTCAACTGGGATGGCATGTGGCAATTTACCTTTCAGATACTTGGGTGTACCGGTGAACTCCAGGAAGCTCTCTCTGACCAGTTGTGAGCCCCTCCTACATCAGATTAAGTCGCGCCTCTCTGCTTGGTCAACAAAAACGTTGTCTTTCTCGGGAAGGTTGATGCTCCTAAACACGGTGATCTCCGGTATCACGACCTTCTGGTGCTCCTCTTTTGTCTTGCCAAAAGCATGCATCACCAAAATCAACTCAATGTGCAGTGCATTTTTATGGAAAGGGAATGTGGAGGCAAACAACACTGCAAGAGTAGCCTGGTCAACAGTGGTTAAAACTAAGGCGCAAGGGGGCCTGGGAGTAAAAGACTTACAAACCTGGAACAAAGCATGCTGCTTGAGGTTGGTTTGGATGCTCTTCTTTAGGCCGGACTCTGTGTGGGTCTGCTGGTTTAAGGAAGTGATACTAAAAGGGTCATTGGAAAATTACTGGACCACAAACCCATCTCAGAACTTTTCTTGGTTAACAAACAAATTGCTGAAGCTAAGGAGTATCGCTTACCCCTTGATTCATCTAAGGATACAGAATGGAGAATGTGGCAGATTCTGGATAGATAATTGGAGCCCTTTTGGGAGCCTCATGTCGTTTTTGGATGGAGGAAGAACACGACTTGGAATCTCGAAGAAGGCAACCTTAGCTTCTCTTCATCGCAATGGGATGTGGCGACTTCCACAAGCAAGAACTGATGCTCAGCTTCAGGTCCTATCCTATATCACTACAATTGAATTCACTGAAGAGTCAGACTATTATGAGTGGGAACTGAATGGAAAATACAGTGATAAATATAGCACAGGGGGAGATGTACCATCATCTTAGAGGACCGACGGAGAGTGTGAGTTGGGCTCCTGCTGTCTGGCCAAAGAGAAGTATACCGAGACACAGCTTCCATGTTTGGATGGTTGTGCTTAACAGGTTGCCAACAAGAGATCGACTACTTGAATGGGGATTGCAGATGCCACCAACCTGTCTCCTTTGCAATGCTTCCACTGAATCAAGAAACCATCTCTTCTGGGACTGCAATTTCTCCTTCGACTTATGGACTATAATAGCGACAAGGTGTGAAATCAGACCATCAAGGACTTGGGACGCCTCTCTCTTACAGATGCTCTCCCTATCCCAGCCAGCTGCCGCTCGATCGCTCACACTACTAGCTTGGCAAGCAACCATGGCATGGATTTGGAATGAAAGAAATCAGAGACTACATGCAAACCAGTTTCGATCTGTAGACTCCCTCTTCTCGATCATTGACCATCAACTCAGAAACAAGATGCAAAGCTATAGGGAAAGCAATACGAGGATTTCATCTGCTATGATGCAGGTTTGGTTGCGATAAAGACTATGGACCATCGACTGATCGCGTCTCTTCCTCTCCGCTAAAACTTTCGACTTCTCCAATGGAAACGACTAAGGATAATGGATCATCACATTTTCTCCACTTGGGCTATGGGCTAATTCAACTTTAACAAATGGGTTTGATTGGGTTCTTTTATAAACTATCTTAATGGGCAGGGCTCTTTGACTATTGCCTAAAGGCTTTTGTAAAACATTTTTTTTTTCTGCATTTTATTTAAAGAAAGCCAGTTTCAAAAAAAAAAACTAAATTATTATCTGATAGCGATTCTTTTTTTTTAAAAGATAAATATGATAGTGATTCTTCCAACTTTTCTTCCTCCCTATCTGCGTCTTATCACCACATATATACTTTTGAAAACCCAAAAGCCAAAGGGGAGATACTTTTTTAAAAAATTATTTGCTTGCATGACGTATCACACAAACGTTTTGGTTCTCACGTAATTTCAGGCTGCTCAACTTAGTGCAACCGAAGTAAATAAGAAAACGTGATTCCACTAAACCCTTTAGAGTTTGGCTCGTGACTCGTGACAGCTCTACATTGGCTACAAAATAAAATGTTTAATGCAACTACACCAGTTGAATCTGTCCAAGTGTACGTAGCATATGTTCTACAACATTTATATACTCCTTCACCTTATCTTATTCTTTCCTTCTTCTCTTTTGTTGGTCGAATGAAATCTCTTATCTAATATATCTAAAAGACCACAGCAAAAAATGTGTTCTTATTTTGGCCAATCGAAGTATTTACACATATTAAAATAAATGAAAGTATACCAATTTTTTTTAAATATTGAGTAGTGTGATAAGTCTTTTGTAACATTAAAGAAACCAAGGGTTATACTTAAATTGCAATCATATTTTCTTAATTTGTTAGGGTTCTCGTTTCCACAAATCTTAACTACATTGGCATGTGAGTGTCGACGGTTCCTTTATTACATCGTTTTATTCCTTGGATTGTATGTTTTTATTATGGTATATCCTATAGCTCATATATATAATATATCTATGTGCATGTGTATGCGACTACTGGTGTCGAGAAACCATTGGGTTCAAGCGTATATAAATAGTTGACAAGCGGTTGGACCCATTTTGGAAGAGACTTGTTTATATAAACAACTAGGATAAATCCGCCCTACGGACGGACGCGCGAGTAAATAAATTAATATTATAATTTTATAAAATGTTTTATTTATTTTTAACTAAAAGTAGTATTAAGATTAACTAAAATTTACAACAATTTTACTATTTATAAGAAATTATATACTTATCTAATTATTATAAAATTATATACAGTAAGTTACATAGATTTTTTTTAAACAACGGTGGATTGGAATAAGGAGAGTGTGAAACTACTTCTCTCTTATTTATATATTGTTTCAAGAAACGATTTTTTTTCTTGTTTATACATTTTTCTTAAAACTAAGAATTTTCATAACATATAGAAATAACTTATTCAATACAACTTAAAATACTTTAAGATAAATAAATAGATTATATGAAACTATTGTTACTATATATATGTTTTTAGAATTTTATATGTATTATTATATATGAAAACGAAGTTAACTATGTTATTAAAATTATTGATTAGAAATATTTTTTGGCAAAAAAAAATTGAATAGAACTTTTGAAACCAAATATGTCCGACTAACATATAAAATATAATCCTTACAATAATTATATTATAGGCATAAATTATTTCATTTTATTATATATTTATAAATTTTAAATAAATAAATATATATATACACATATTAAATTATTTAAGCTCATATTATAATTACTCAGCATTCGTGTATATGTGAACAATGAAGATATTCGTAACTGAATTTATATCTACTCATAAAATAAATTCTTGTTCAAAAAATAAAAATTTAAATTTATGAAATTTATTAAGAAATTTCAGTTGAAAATATTAAAGTATATCATTTGAACTATTTAATAAGCAGTTTTAAATTTAAAATATTAAATAATAATAAATTAATGTGATGTATCATAATAAAAACATCTTTTACAATGTCGAGGTATATTATAATACGAAAGTTTATTTAACCCGATTTGCTTAATTAATTAGTTTGGTCAATGAATCAAGTAACTTTTCAACCGAAGGATTCTATGTTTCCTAAAGAAACTGAAATGATCTGGTTTGCTTAACCAATTGGTTGAGTTAATGAATTAGTAAAATTTTGAACCAAAGCGTTTCTTTGTTTTTGTAAGCGTGTGACATGTTTACATGTGTGCTTACAAACCTAATTATTTATAGTTTCTTTCTCTTTCGGAATTAACGCCGCCACCATCATCATCATCTTCCTCTTCTTCCCGTATATTCTCTCCTCCTCCTTCTTTCTTGTCCTTCTTTCACTTCTCTGCTCCGTATGTTACGCAGATAAGAAATGGTGTTGTTAGGAAAAATATTTCTCTTTGTGAGTTCATCCTCATCATCATTGATGTATCCTTCATTATACTCCTACTCATAAACACCGCATTCAAATCCTCCCACAACCGTCACAACACACCGCACCCCATCTGGAGACTCCTTCACCTCCTCTAGTCGCTCAGATCCGCCTCTCATGTAACGCCACACGATTCTCAGACCACGGTTTCTCTTCACACGGGTCGGGTCCTTCTGATTCTAGACCAAATCTGTTCTGTACTGCTCACAAAGAGTAATCACTGCAGCACCGCGCCGAATTGACAGACGGACGTCGCTGTGATGAGCGGAGAGGTCATGGGCGCAGCTCTGGCTTATCATTACGATTGCTTATCAGGTCCCAAACTGGAAATAACACGAAGCAAGTAGTCGACACCATCACGTTAAACTCACCGGATTTTTTGGAGAGCTTAAGATTGAGAAGCTTGAATTGATGGATTTGAGGGTATAGAACATACCTTTTTATAGTGGAGGATTCAGAAAAATAATTAATGGGCGATGCATTCAAGGAAAAATTGTGGTAGGAGTGGAGAGGATTGGTTAATGCGTCGTTTGGTTTCATTGAGATTTTGTAACGCCTGGATATTAATAATGCCGGTGACGTGAATAGGTAAAGAAATCTGGTGGCGTTAAGAATTGACGGAGGCTACGGAGAATCCAAAGTTGGCTACGAAAAAATAGAAAACGACGCGTTTTAAGTAAGAGTTGCTTATTTTTCAGGTGGGCTTTACAAAGATTCATTTTAAATGTCTGTGTGCAATCTAAAGCCCAAACGAAATATAAATCAGAATAAATGAAACACAGAGTTTTGGCTAGCGGGACACGTGTCAGCACGAAGAACGCAAGTTTATGACATGGATGCTGAGTTGTCAGCTCAAAGAGGGAGGAAACTAAACTTTATATAAATAGATAATTCGTTTTGCTATCATAGATGATTTAAGACAAAATTGACCATCATTTGCTTGATGTCATTAGTGACAATAATAACTATATGAAATCAATTTACACATAATATTTTTAATACGAAGATTGAGGACACATCCCCATACTTATTTTTAAGTTAGTATTATGTTATTTCACTTTACATGTCCCTTTACATGTGCCCTAAATCGACACGTGTCCTAGTTTTGTAAGTGTTTTACCTTCTCTCATGACTTAAATGATTAAATCCATAGAGCTCAACTGAAATTGGATTGTACCTACAAAAAGATTGTAGTCATGTATTCTTGTCATGATAAGTATTCACCATACAATTAGCTCTATATATGTATTTAAGTTTTTGAACATAACCGATAAACATTTTGGGCTGAATCGGGTGATACCTGCCATGTAAGCGTACGTCATGTTCGAATACGACGATATGTATTTTTATGTAAGGGTAACTGAATGATGTGGAATCGGAATGAAATGATGCGAATGATCAATTTCATCAATTTCATAAAAATTGTCCGTTTTAATTAGAATGAAATGATGTGAATGATCAATTGCATAAAAAGTTGATTGTTTAACTATTCCATCAATTATACAAAAAAATATAAAAAAAACACAAAATTAAATATTATATTACAGTCTTATAAAAAATAATCAGAATGAATTTATTATATTTTTATTAGGGTTGGGAAAATAAACCAATCCGAATTTCCGAACCAAACCCGATCCAATAAAAATGAATACGAACTGATTGAACCCGACATAAATAACGAATATATCTTGTTTTATGGTATTTCGGGTTATGTGTATTATCTGAACCGAACTCGAATCTAAATGGATGTGTTTTTCAAAAATATGTTGCTATTTATTTTTCATTTCACTATTATATATCATATATGTGCCATCATATAATTAATCGTATTTTATACGTACCATCATATAAATAATCATATAATTAATAGTATTTTATACATACTATCATATAAATAATCACATATATTATATTTTAAAAATTTAATGCGAAATATAAAATTCATAATTTAAGTTGGTGTTTGAAATTAGGCTTTGTATTGTATTTTCTTGTATATATTGAAAATATTTTTATAATGGTTATTGACAAATATTTTAGTAAAAATCATTTTTGAACATATGGATATTTTTGAATTAACTTTGATAGAACTCAATTTTAAATTATTATTTTGATTTGAAATATGTATATAAAAGTATAAATTTTATTTTATGATAATTTTAGAGAAAAATAATTTCAGGTAATTAGATTGGACCAATTTTGTATATTTTAAAAGTGGTCCATATAGATAATTTTTCATAATATAATTGACTTCCAATTTTTTTAATAACATAAGTCCATAATATTTTTTTTTAATATACTGCTATTTATATTTCCAAACAAAAATATATATTTTTTATATTGCTATAAATATTTACAAACAATTTTCAAAAATATTTCAGTTTTAATAATATAACATGGAGCATAAAAAAAAGATACCGTTAGGCCATCTCCAATGGGACACCAAAAACACCAAATTTGGTGTAATTTTATATCCAATGGGACACCAAAAATTACACCATCCCACCAAATTTGGTATAGAGTGAATAGTATTTCACCAAATTTGGTGTAACACTATTCATCACACCAAATATTTTATATACATATTTTATTGTGTTTTCATTTAATAATATAGTTCAATTATTATTATTAATTAGTTTGAATTTGTTTCAATTATTATTATTAATCATTTCAAATTTGTAATTAAACATAAATATTTTGTCTAATATATATTTTTACATAATTAAAATATTTTTTTATTTTGATTTCAGGTAAAAGTCACTGAGTTATTATTATAATTTTTAAAATATCATAGCACTTTTATATTTTATTTTATTTTAAATGAGAAATCACTAAATGGTTATTATCAATTATTTTATTTTAAATATTGATTCTAATTTATATTTAAATTATATTTAATACTATTAAATTCACCAAACTTTAATTTTTTTTTGTTTTATAATATAGGTAAACATGTATTACTAAATAATACAAAATTTATTAAAATAAATATTTTGTTATGTGCTTTTCATAATTAAAGTTTTGTAACTTTTAATATAGTATTTTATGTAAATTAAATACATGTATAATATTGTTAAACCATAACATATAAATGTAAATAAATTTTATAAATGTATAATTAAGAAAATTTAATGAACATAATATAAAAGTGTAATAAAAAAATATTTACCAATTTCAAAGACTAAAAATCAGAGAATTATTAAAAAGAGAAAACATCAAATAATATAATATTACTTTTGGTGTAATATTTGGTGTCATGGTTGGAGATAACAAAAAATATTTGACACCAAAACACCAAATTTGATGTAATTTTAACACTAAATTTGGTGTCATGGTTGGAGATGCTCTTAGGCATTAAGAAATAATTGATGATAATATGTTTACATGACTAAATTTTTTATGAGAATCAATATAAAAATTTACAAAGCCTAGTAAAGTATTTTTTTTTTTTTGTTAAAAATAGAAGATTTTTATCAAACACATTAATTGTTTAATGTGTATTGCTAACTATTCTAATATCGATTATCATAGCTAAAACAGTTGTTGAGATTAAGGTTTACTATGTTACATATGAGATTAAATGGATTAATTAAGACTGATATGATTAAAAGATTTATTAAATTACTAAATAATTTTGCAAGAAAAATGTATTTTATATTTTTTAGTTTGCTTACTGTTATTTTTTTTATAAAAATTTGATGTGATTTGATTGTTTTTTATGAAAGCTTAGTTTTTTTTTTACATTAATGTTTGTAATTTTGGATAAAACATGTAAGGGCATAATGTAAAAGTTAGATTAGGGCAGTATAAAAAGTTAGACCGGCACTGTCTATAGTTATCCCTGAAAAATGATATGTCGTTTGTTATGAATGAGCTATTATTAGCTTAAATAACATATTAACAACTAAATACACAGAAGAAAAAATGCTATTATTTGGGGGAAAAGATCCTATTATACGACTACACGATTGGAGTTGGTGGAAAGACTAAAAAGAGAGCACATGCACATAGGACCAATGATTCCTCAGAAACAATCAGACATCTGAGACTCGAATCGCATCAAACCCACGTGCATTCCTTCCACAATTCTCAAATAAAGAGAAACACAACGATCGGATATGAACAAAATAAAAGAAAATAAATATTATAAAGTAGGAACTGAAAGAAATTAGTTTACAAAAAAAAAAGGAACTGAAAGAAATTAAAACTGAGAGGAAAACTGAAATCGCTACGATCAGTGTTGGAACTTGGAAGTTGGAACAATGGCTTTTGAGCCTTTGACCAAGCCTCATGCACCATTCATTGCATTTTATTTACTACTGTTGAGACCAACGCAACTTCAAATAATTTTTAAGAAGGAAAAGAAGCAATTTTATTTGCTGCACATGTAATGAAAGTCCGTTCACTATTCCAGTTTCATGTGCAAACTTCAAGCTAATTTTTGATTCTACCATGTATTTTTTAGCCCATTAGGTGCAAAACAAATTACAAATGTAATGTACATGGTAAAATGGCTTATTCTTTCCCTCCACGTCATATTTGATTCATGTGAATCTATCAGAAATGATCATTGCTTTTTTAAGGGCCAATGATATGAACGATCTGGAAAATCTCGATAAGAGCACTCGTATATACTAGTATCATATTAGTCTACATAAATTGGATTGGCATAATTTATTTTATCATACAGACATTATTGTATTAGTTATTGATCTATAAAAATTGGCTTTGGCAAAAAAAAAGATATAAAGAAATTGGATTAGCTTAGCTATATATATTATTTTACTAATAAATATTTAACAAAATAAGTCATTTTCGTTTTCTATGTTCAAGTTTTTTTTTGGCCAACATCCAAACAAAATATTTTAACATTTATATATATTTTATCATTGTTAGTACAAATGGTCAATTATGATTATGATTGATATCAATACCGGAATATTCGAATTTTTAACTCATATTTATACGATGAATCATCAACTATGTCGATACAAGAAAATTTGAATTCTAAAACTTACACTGATAAATCATCAACTACTAAATGCAACATTTGTATGCATATCAGTTTAGTGAAGCCTTTACCTTCGTCACCACACTTTGATAATCGATAAATAGATTAATACTGTCAATTCGTCACCACAAATCAATTTTAAGGGGTTCTTTTTCTTGCAAAATCAAGTATCTGAAGATTGTAACAATCTATTATATATATTTGTTTTGTTAGGTTAACATCTTTTAACACTTTTACTTTTTTGTATAGAAAAATATGATGACGATTCAGAGAACAAATGAAATATCGGAAATATCTCAGGGTGATAATAAAATATCTGAAAATTGGTATGCATCGTCTTCTTGAAACACTATAGACCTCTTTTTTGGTCAATAAGAAAAATTAGACCTCTAAGTTTTAAAAATTCGTAGAGTTCTGATATATTTGTGTGCATCTTGCCACTCTTTAATATGATTTAATCAAATGATATAATATATAGTTTCTCGTCCTTCGCCTATATTATATCAAGTTCTTTAACATTTTCTAGCTTTGTTAAAAACAACATCTTCAGATTTATTTATAAGAAGAACTAGACCTGGACCGGGCGGGTATTTATTATACGTTTTTTAAATTTTATACTAAATGATATATTTGTAATATTTAAATGTTATTAAACACTAATATTTTTAGGTATAACAAAAATTAAAATTAAAAATTTAATTAAATATTTTGATATAAATTTTAAATTTCTTAATTAAAATAATATAGAGGTGGGTCATAATTTTTTTTCAATTCCGGAATCTTAGCATCCCTTAAAACAAATAAAAAAATTTATAAATACATAAAAATATATAAACATATTTGGAACTAAAATAAATTTGTAAAAAAAAATAATCTTGCGCTGTAGTTATTTATTATATACCTTGACTCGTGGTCGTATAAATATTTTTTTCACTTTAAATTTTTGTTCTTTTGTGCTAATGATTTTTATTATATATATATATATATATATATATATTTGTAAATTAAATATGTATTACATTGTTAATATAAAAATTTAAAAAAACAACAATATGATCTATTACTTTGAATAATTATATTTGATGTAAAAAAGAATAATTATATTTTGTGATTTTAACCGTCTGCTATATCAAAAATATAACATATAAAAATCCTATATTTATAACTAATTGGACTTATATTATGAAATCGTTATACTAATAATTTATGAATAAATTATTTTTATATTTTACTTATATGATATATAAATTGATTTTGATGTTGTTCATTTAAAATAAAATGAAAATTAAGGGGTAATTCAATTTTGTACTTCTATTTTAAAGATATAGACAGATTGCTTGTTGCTAATTATTCACAAAATCTTTCATTTATTGTTGACTCTTACGCAAATCAATTGATCAAGAATTTATTTGGAAAAAAAATTATAGATGATATATATTTTCGTAAATATAATAATTAAGGAAAATCTAAGCTCTGGTTTCTATATTTTATACATACAATAAAGACTCCACATTAATTATAGGGTTGGATAGACTAAGGCCACCTCCATCCCAAGGTCCTTAAGGGGGTTTATAAGGGATGGGAGCCCGGTGGGACCCAATATTTTTTAAACCCCTCATTCTCTCACCTCTAAAACTCCATATTTAAGAGTTGCCTCTTGAACTGTTGCGCGGGTCCCACGTACACGTGGTGACCCGCGATTGGTTACTTTTTTTTTTTTTTTGAAAATCGGATAAAAAATAAAAAAAAAAAAATTTAAGAACCCCAATTCTGGGATTCACCAATGGAGAGGATATTCTGTTTGGATTCTGAATTTATTGATTTGATTTGTATAGAAAGATTACAAAAATCGATTTGTATAGATACTTTGCATTTTATCCTCTAAGAAATATATCTGTATCTATCTCGGTTATATGTTACAGTAATTAATATATGTGTTGATCATTGCACTGCACATTTTACTTCACAAACAGGTGATATCCATATGATACTATGGAGAACGTGATTGAACATTGGACTTTTAGGATTAATTAAATATATGTATGATAGCAATGAAGACTTGAAGTCATGTTTTTTTGTTTTTTCTAAAAGCTAAAGTAATCCTCCACTGTTTGTATGTGATGAAGAAAAATGGACGTTACAGTCAAGCGATGGCACAATAAAAGAATATATTTTACCATTTCCATTTTTTTTATTTTTCACACTATAATTTAGCTGATAAAACAGATTACGTTTGATAAATTTTTCCGTTGTTGTAGGTATGAATTTGAATTAGGAAAATGTATTTATTAATTGAAAAAGACAATATTAATTAATGTAAAAATTATTTATAATCTCAGTGGCATTAGAGTGTAAATAACTTTAAATCTTAGGATTATTTTATATTTGTACTTCTATTTTAATAGTATAGATATATCCAGAACATTGTGGCTCCATGATAAAGATATTTTTTTCCTGCATTCATGCTACGAGTTCGAATGAATAATTGTTCATTTGCAAATCCCGGTGTGCAAACCTATATTTGAATCACACGCTCCCAAAAAAAATAGTCTAGATCTCTTTAGGATTAAATCTACTCGTAAGTATATAAAAAGAGAACATATAACAATATTTAACATGAGAAAGCTCTAATTGATAGTTACTTTATATTTTTAATCAGTAAGACTGCATAGTACAGAAGTCTATGTCAAATTAATCATCAATCCTATAGTTTACAAGTCGATTTCAAATGGATTACACCATTAGTACCAAAGTCTTGTTGTACAACGACTGTTAGCAGAAAAAAAAAAACTATGTGCACCGGTCTTACTCTTAGTGACAAAACAACATTCACAATTAACTATCATATTTTAATAATATAATGTTACTGTACTTAAAAAAATCAAAACTTCAAGAAATTAATGAGATTACGGAAATTTATCAGAGAACTTTCACAAAAAGGTCAAAAGAAATCATATGGGTATGCTATGTGTATATACAAGATGATCCGCTTTACACAATTTTTTTTTTAAAATTATGAGGAGGTTCCGTCCAAAGCTATAATTCTTCCAAACCAGAATTTACAACATGTAATCAATAGAATTGGAGACCCCTGACATAGTCAGGGATGGATCTACAATCGGAGGGAGGGGGTCAGCTGGCCCCAATTCAATATTAAAAGTAAAATATTTAGGCTTATACATGTTAATATCATTTGTTCAGTTGGTTTACATCCTTTGCCTTGACCCCCCTTTCCCACTATCAAACCTCAATGCTGCACTCATATAACTTTCTTTTCTTTTACTTTTTTCTTTACATAATTTTAGACCTAAAAACCTGGTTTTATGTTGAGTATATGGGTCAAACTAGTATTTGTTTGCTTTTTTTCAACTACTTCTTCATTTTTTTATTGTTTCTTAGTTGTTTGCTTGTATGTTTTAGCTTCAAACGTTTTTCATTTCTTTAAAATATTTCCTACAGAGAATGTTTTTCTTTTGTCACATCAAAAACTTTT
>NW_026616594.1:0-23465 GCF_000801105.2 Raphanus sativus | reverse complement strand
TTCTCATTCATTCCTGTAACCGAGAAATGGATTAATCCGGGTGGTTGTCTCGCGTTTGCCAGCGAGTCCCCCCTTTTCAGATAGAACAAGAGATTAAAGACGGTTATTCTCGTTTGCATTTTTTCTTATCCAACAAATTCCTTACAAGCAGTTGTTAAGTAAATACAAAAGAACTTTAATGCTCTATTGAATCCCCGAGGAAACGGTTTCGAGACGCGGTGCAGTAACCAAGAGAATCGTTGGTCGGCCAAACCGTTGTTCTTTGGTTAGACTCGGTCTAAAATTTCCATCAGGCGGCCGGTCAATGCATAACGCATAGGTGACGCAAGGCTGATATTCCCTTCGACTGACGCCTGATCAAGACCCAGCCGATTAATTTGGGCAAGTGCTCGTGCTCCGCTTGAAAAAGGGGCTGGCATCGTTTACTCGGAGAAAGGTGACTGTTCGTCATTCTTTTTAAAAAAAATTTTGGATTTTGTTTTGGTTGGGGCTGGACCCTGTGAAGGGATGCCTACGTACCTCGGATGAGGATCAAGCCTTTCGTAGTTTGTTTGACCGAGTGAAAGTGGCTATAGTAGCGCATTCACTCGGACGAGTAGAAGTGACTGTTAGGTGCATCTACTCGGTTTTTTTTTTTTTTTTTTTTTTTTTTTTTGGCGAACAGTGACCTGTTGGTCATTCGCTCGGAGAAAAAGGATGAGGCGTTTCTATTGGTAGAAGAGGCGAAGATGCATCGAGTTCCAGGCTCGTGGGACTGCCTCTCCGCGGGAAGTCTCGAGTCGGTAGACGCCGGGTCTAACGACCCGAGTGATCTTGTAAGGTCCCTCCCATTGGTCCCTAGCTTTCCAGCGTTGAGCTCCTTTGTGTTGTCGAACACTTTTCGGAGGACGAGGTCACCGAGCTCGAGAGGGCGCGCTTTTACCTTCTTATTATAGTAGCTCTCGATCTGGTTCTGGTAATTTTGGATCCGAAGAAGCGCCTGATCTCGTTTCTCCTCGAGTTCATCAAGGGCATCGAGGAGCATATCTTGATTAAGTTCGACGAACTGCGGCATCTTGACGCGCCGAAGACTTGTCACGTTAACTTCGCGGGGGCCATTGCTTCCATCCCGTAAGCAAGAGAAAAGGGGTGGATTTGGTCGCACCACGAGGAGTCGTTCGGTGCGACCAGAGGACACCGTCCAGTTCGTCGGCCCAATGGCCTTTCTTTAGGTCGAGTCGCTTCTTGATTCCATCGATGATAATCTTGTTGGAGGATTCCGCCTGTCCGTTTCCTTGCGGGTATCGGGGAGTTGAAGGGCTTAGGCGGATATTCCACTTGTTGCAGAACTCTTTGAAGTTTCCGGACATGAACTGAGAGCCATTGTCCGTTATGATCTCGTATGGTAAACCATGGCGGCAGATGATGTTCTTCCAGACGAAGGTGCGGACTTCCTTGTCTGTTACCTGAGAGAATGCTTCAGCTTCAATCCATTTAGTGAAGTAATCGGTGAGGACCAGGATGAAACGACGTTGGCGTGAGTTCGGCATTGGCCCGATGATGTCCATCCCCACCGCATGAACGGATAAGGGGCGGCAGATGTCCGCAACAGCTCGGTGGGACTGTGGATGCTCGGAGCGTGACGCTGGCATTTGTCACACCGACGGGCGTATGCTTCGCAGTCGGTATTCATAGATGGCCAAAAGAATCCCAGGCTTCGAACTTTAAGGGCAAGAGCTCGGCCTCCCGAGTGGTTTCCTCCTGCTCCGTCGTGAGTTTCAGCCATTACTCGTCGCACTTCATCGCCCTGGATGCACTTTAAGAGGACCTTGTTCGCGGTTACTCGGTGAAGTTCGTCGTTCATGATGACGTAGTGGGCGCTGCGTCTCTTCAGGCGTCTCGCTGCCCACTTATCTTTTGGCAGTTCTTCACGTATGAGATAATCTAGGAACTTGGCTCGCCAATCGACTGGGGTGTCGTCATGATCGGGCATCTCAGTGTCAGCTTGATCGGTGGTGGATTGTCTCGTTGTCGCAAAGATTGGAGCGATGGGAAGGCTTTCGTCGGAAGCAGGATCGATGCTCGGTCGATCAATTCGGTGTATGGGTATCGTCCTCCTGACCTGGTCGTGGAGTTTGCTCCCGAGTGCGGCTAAGGCGTCGGCGCAAACGTTCTCTCCTCGGGGAACCTTGGTGAGTTCGAAGAAATCGAATTCCCTAGCAAGCCCCTGAACCACCCGGAGATACGCATCCATTCTATCATTGCGAGCATCATAGTCGCCGCTGAACTGGCTAGCGACGAGCTGTGAGTCGCAATAAGCACTCAAGCGTTTGGATTTGACGGCTTGGGCGAGACGGAGACCGGCGATCAACGACTCGTACTCTGCTTCGTTGTTAGAGGCCGGAAAGCCGAAACTGAAAGACTGGCGAATGAGTTCTCCCGTCGGCGATTGAAGCTGGACTCCCGCACCGGATCCTTTGCTTGTTGATGATCCATCGACATGAAGAATCCAATTGGGGCTTGGGACGTCGAGGTCTTGTGCAAGATCTGGTGTGAGCTCGACAAGGAAGTCGGCGAGGACCTGAGATTTGGCGGCTGTTCGGCATTTGTACGTAATATCAAGCTCGCTTAGCTCGATTGCCCACTTAGTCAACCGGCCGGCTCTGTTGGGATTTTGCAGGACAGTGCGGAGCGGTTGGTCGGTCAACACTTCAATAGAGTGTGATTGGAAGTAGGGTCGTAATTTCCTTGCAGAATCAACGACGGCCAGAGCCAGTTTATCGAGGGTTGGGTATCTGGTCTCCGGACCGGTCATCCGTCTGCTCGTGTAAAATATCGGACGTTGCTCGCCACGGTCCTCTTTGATTAGGACGCTACTGACAGCCGCTGAGGAGACAGCGATATAGAGAGAGAGGACGTCTCCTACGTCCGGTTTGGCCAAGACGGGAGGAGTCATCAAGTACTGCTTGAGTTGAACGAATGCATCCTCGCATTTGTCGTCCCAGATGAACTTCTTGTTCCCTCGGAGGAGATCATAGAAGGGGAGACACTTGTCAGTAGATCGGGAGATAAAGCGATTAAGTGCGGCGATGCGTCCTGTTAGTCTCTGCACCTCACGGCAGTTTCTCGGACTGGGGAGATTTAGGACTGCTGAGATCTGTTTCGGGTTAGCTTCTATTCCTCGTTGCGTGACAATGTAACCAAGGAATTCACCCGAGGAGACGCCAAAGGTGCACTTTGCGGGATTCAACTTCATCCCGTACTTGTTTAGGATTGCGAAGCATTCCTTTAAGTGTGCTAAGTGGTTGTCGGCTCGGAGGGATTTGACGAGCATGTCGTCGATATAGACTTCCATTGTCTTCCCAAGCTGGTCGGCGAACATCCGGTTGACAAGCCGCTGGTAGGTTGCTCCAGCGTTTTTCAACCCGAATGGCATCACCTTATAACAGTAGGTTCCCCGATCAGTGATGAAAGCAGTTTTCTCCCGGTCGTCCGGATGCATTAGGATCTGGTTGTAGCCCGAGAAGGCATCCATAAACGTCAACATCTCGTTACCGGCCGTCGATTCGACTAGGCGATCGATGCTAGGTAACGGATAGCTGTCCTTAGGACATGCTTTGTTGAGGTCGGTAAAATCGACGCAGACGCGCCATTTACCGTTTTTCTTTTTAACGACTACCGGGTTGGCTAACCATTCCGGGTAACGAACTTCGGTGATCGAGCCGGCGCCGAGTAGACGCTCAACTTCTTCTGCGACTGCTTTAGACCGCTCCGGTCCCAACTTTCTTCTCTTCTGTCGGATGGGCTTGAAGTTGGGGTCGACATTGAGTTCGTGAGTCGTGATAGCTGGATCGATTCCTTTCATATCGGACATCGTCCAGGCGAATGAGGACAGGTTCTGCTTAAGGAACTCGAGGATCTTCTGTTGCATCTCGTCGGGTAGAAATGCGCCTACTCGGACAGATTTGCTCGGGTCCGAGTCGTCAACTGGTACTTCCAGAACTTCCTCCTTTTGTGGACAAACTTTGCTCGCGGGAGGAGAGACTGAGTTGACGAGTGACTGGGAGCGCTGAATTTTAACCGTGGCGATTAGGAGATCTCGCGCAGCCTGCTGGTCGCCTTTCAGAGTCTTGATCGATCCGTCTGATCCTGGGAACTTAACACACTGATGGTACGTTGATGTGATTGCTCGCATCGAATGTAGCCATGGGGTGCCAAGTATAACGTGGTAAGGAGCTTTGGAGCCAACCACAGAGAACTTGACCGTTCGCGTGACTCCGCATGCATGAACCGAGAGGCGGATCGTGCCTGCGATTACCTCTGACGAGCCGTTGAATCCTGTCAGGGTCCGAGTAGAAGGCTTGACGTCGTTGAGATCGATTCCCATTTTCACGAGAGTTTCGCGAAAGATGATATCGACAGAGCTCCCGGTATCGATAAGAACTTTAGTGACGTCGTACTTGTCGACACCGAGCACGACGAGTAAAGGATCGTTATGAGGAAGGTGCACGCCGAATGTATCGTCAGACGAAAAGATAATCGGCTGATCGTCTACTTGCTTCTGGGGCCATCGTTGGGAAGTGGTGGCTTGCCTTCTATGGTCCTTGACTGCTCTAACCGAATCACCGCAAGGGGGTGATCCACCCATGATAACATTTATTCGGGGACGAGCCTGTGCGCGCCTTGCACGGAGGGTGTCGCGAAGGTCGTTACTCGTTTCGGCAGTATCCCTTTTCTTGCGGTTGAGGGTTGTCCGCAGATCACCGATCTTCGCGTTGAGTTTGTCTCGCAAATCGCAGTTCGGCTTTTCAGCGGGCTGCTGGTGAGAGGACTCTTGTGCTGAAGTTCTCGCGGCTCGATTTGAGTTGATCTGTAGGCGGAGATCGGTGGAGGCCGGTGTTTCTACGGTAGTGGGTCGGAACTTTCGCTCGAGGAGGGACCAAAGATCCGCAGTGTTGTCTAGGGTTTTCGTGTTGTCGTCCTCGTCGGACGAGGATCCGGATTCGTTCTCTCCTTGCGGTTGGGCGCGGATAACTTCGATGCGCTGGCGATTGGTCGGCTGATCGTCATCTGCCGAGTCGTCGTCATCGTCGGTTTCTCGGGCAGCTTTCTCCGTATCTTTCGACTGCCTGTCGTTTTTACAGTTTTTTGCCCTGCGATTTCCGCTGAGCCTTCTTGTCTTTGTTCCTGCTCCAACTGTTTTCTCCTTTTGGCTTGGGTTTTGGCGGCTGGATCTTGTAATCTCCGCTTTCGATCGAGGAGAGGAACTGGGCGTAGAGAGATTTGCACTCGGTCGTGTCGTGTCCCTTGACGTCGTGATACTTGCAATGCTTCGTGAGATCGATGGGCGTTCTAGTTGGTCCCGTCGCCGAGTCGACTTTAGCCACGGTACCGGCACTCGGGGTACTGGGAGACGCATCGGGAGAGTCGGTCTCTCGCTGATAGACATTCCATTTTTTATCGTGCATGACCATGGTTGAAACAGGGGCGTTGTTCTCGTCCACGACGTAGAGGAGACCCCCTTTTTTGCTGCCATTATCACCTGGTGCGTGCTGGTGTGGCTCGGTCCGAGCACCCGCACTCTTGGCTGCAGCAGGCTTGGCGGCGTTCTGCTTTCGAATTATCGCCTTGGTATCTTCTTCCATTCAGATGAAGTTGTGAGATCGGGCGATAGCATCAGGGAGTGAAGTCGTAGGGTTGGAATACAGGTCCTTACGAAACTTCGAGTTGACGAGGAGAGTGTTCATCAAAGCGTCGATGGCGATGTGATCGGGGACGTCGACTCGGGAAACGATCGTCTTGAACTTTTCCATGTAGTCCTTGAGGCTTTGGTCTTTCGTTTGCGCCATATTCCACAGGCTGGAAGCAGTCGCTGCTCGCTTGGCAAACATAATGTAAGTCTTGAGGAATACAGCCGAGAGGTCTCGGAAACTGCGAATCGAGTTCTCGCTGAGTTGTGAGAACCAGGTTAACGCTTGTTCGTTGAGTGTTTCGACGAAGAGCTGACAGTACCCTGCGTCCTTCTCTTCGTCGGAAAGGCGAGCTCTGGCCATAGCTATGTTGAAGGCTGTCAGATGCTCGACAAGGTCGCCACCGGGCTTGTACTCGGGGAGGCGGAGCTTTTCTATTTTGCGGAGCTGGACCCTGGTTAGCTCGCTAGCGAAGGGCGAGCGCGAAGTGGAGGCGATGACGCTGTCGATCTGAGGGGCTGCGCTCGTCGCTTGGTGGATCTGCGAGCTCATTTGTTGAAGGCTGAGTTTGAGCTCGGCGATCTCGCGAATCGTCGTCGGATCTGCTGTCGTCGGAGTAGGGTATACGGCAGGAGGACCGTTAGGGTCAGATTCGTCCACAGCGCGGTCTTCTGCCGGCGTTGGAGGGAAAAGATGCCGGCAGACGGGTTGGGAACGGTTTGTCGGTCCAGCAGGAACGGTGAGGGCAGCTACAAGAGCAGCGAGCTGCTCGTTCGTCGTTTTCTGGACTTCTTCTTGATGCGCGAGACGAGCCATCACGGAGCTCATGAAGTCCGACGAGAGAAAAGGAGGAGGAGGCGGAGGCGTGAGCTCAGTTGCTTCGCCGGAAGTGCCGGGGTTCGAGTCACCAATCGTCATATCGGTCTAAGAAACGTTGCTCTGATCGGCCCCACGGTGGGCGCCAATTGTTTGAGGTGAGTTTGGTCAATAGAAAGTAAAAGAACTCAAGAGTGGGATGAACAGAGACGTTTTATTAGAGTCGGAATAACGAGGGTACAAGAGTAAGAAAGCCGGCTAGTCGATGCTCGGTAAGCTCCTAGCCGGAAGTACAAGAGAAAGCGGCGAGATACAAAGAGAGTAATGGAAACCCTAATCTAGCCGCAAGTCTGTGTGTCTGAATAATCCCCTTCTCCTTCCTGTCCTCAACTCCTTATATAGTCCCTCAGGTCGGTTAGTCTTGACCTAATTCATCCCTTTTAGTCATGGGCCTTTCGATGTTCAAGCCCAATCACAACGACTGTTCGGCCCAGACCGTTTGATCACTCTCTTCGGCTACTCGTTCTCTAGCCGAGTCAGGGCTCGTCATGAGCCGGCTCCGAGCCGATCGTCCTCTCGTCGACAGTAATGGGCCTCCTGTTCGCTGGGCCTTGTGGGTGGTTACAATCCATCTCCAACAATTGTGGACATTTTTAGTCTCTCCAAGTTCTGTTGTCACACCACCTGTTGCCTCAACAACAGCGTTATTGTCACCAGCAGAGACAGAAATCGGTAAATTCATACATCAACAGAAAATCGCGGTCCCGATCAGTACATACACTTAGATTATGTGCTAAAACATACATCATCAGATAATATATTCAAATTTCATACACCATTCAATAAAATTTGTTTTTCACATATATTGACTAATTTTCTGTCAGTCAAACGTAACAGAATCCGAGTTGACAGTTATGACTCGCTTACCTCAATAGTAATATCCTACGTAGCTATTATCTTTAAAATAATAAATAACTGAAAATAATAACTTTTAAAAACAAGGGAGAATGGTGGAGTCGACACTTGATGGGGAACACTAACTGATTAACTCTTTACCACTGTGCTGCGTTAGACATCATACCCGTCTTGTCTACAATATTTATTTATACCCATCATTTATACATTTTCTTTTACCTATTTGAAACAGTGTTGGTTTATTATTTATTTTAAACAAAACCAAATATAAAACTTTCTTTGCATGATTTCAAACTCAAGTTATTTATACAAATATTTAATAGTAAATGTTTTTTCTGTATTTGCGGGTTTAATGATTTTATAAAATTTTGTATATAAATATATTATCAATTCAAAAAATCATTAAAATAAAATATTTTCATACTTTGAAATGTTTAATAATTAATTAAATATTAAAATTTTATATATAAAAATATAATTTTAATGAAATATCTTTTATTACTCAAAATAAAATTAAAACATTCATATAAACATAAAACTATATACATGGATTTATATTTATTTTTAAAATGTTATGATGTAGATATTTTGGATAACATAATACATAATTTGTTTTAGATAATGGTGATATTATTTGAAGTAGATATAATTTAAATTCAACTATGATTGCCGTTAGAATTTTTTAACTATTCTTAAGATAATGATAAATTATCAACTAAATAACTAAAGTTATTTGTTATGAATAATAATCGAACATAAAATATGATTAATTTTAAAATTACGGAGAGCATGAAAATCAGCAAATTCTTTTCTCATAAATTTTTAATTATTTTTAAGATAATGATAAATTATCAGCTAAATCACTAAATTATTTAGAAAAAATTGGCAAATTGGACAAATCGCAAGTTTGAAATTAGGGAGTTGGACGACCTCAAGTTTAAATTAGAGAATTGGGCAAATCGCCTTTCCCAAACTTGTGAATTGTCGGAAGAGGGCGCGCGTGGTTCTTGATATTACGACCGTGCCATTATGCTTTTTTATTTTTAAAAATCACAAAAAGAGCTACTAAAATAATTAAACAATTAGGGAAAAACAAAATTGGGAGAAGATTTTGAAATTTTTTAAAATTGACGATTTTGGTCGTCTTGTGGTTTGACCAGAATTACCTCTAACCTCTAAACAGCTGCAATTGAAAAGCAAACATAAGAACCAGCCTCGACTGTACCCAGATTTGAGACACAATTGAAAACCAAACTTCCGAAACACGAATTGGAGACTGCGACCATATACGACACAAGACGGCCACCTTCGCGAGCAGACTGCAGTAGAGATGGTATCCCCCTCCAGCGTAACGCCGTCGAGGAGGGTCACTCGTAGTCAATCCGCCAGTGATAGAGAACCAAATCCCAAGAAAACTTGCCGAGTAGGCAAAACTGCGCCTCTTTATGCAGGTATCTCCTTTCGCTAAGCTTATCTTTGAAATTCTTAGGGAGAAGTTCTTAAAATTAAAGCGTTGGGCATTCGGCTGGATTTGGTTATTGTATTTCAGAGATGAGCACGGAGTCCGAACAAGAGGAACATGCATCCACCGAAAAAGACGAAGTTGCATCAACCGAATAAGATCCAGCTGCATCCAACGCGCCTGAACATCTATTCGCACGTAATTGCTATCCTGGCAAACCTCGACCAAACATCTATTCAAAGGCGAGTATCATTGGATCGTTAGTGAAGTTGCTTAGAGGCTCCCCTGAATTGAAAATATTACTAGATAGTCAATTTGGAGCTCTATTCCACTTACCTGTATCGCGCTGTTCAAACTCTACGAAACTTGTACATTCTCTCCTCAGCCGTCAGCTGGTTACGTACTGGTTATATGAGCTCTGGTTCTTGTTTGCAGACAAGCCACTGCGTTTTTCTCTGCGTGAGTTCGGAGACATCACGGGTCTTAAATGCGAACCTGAAAGGGAAAAAGTTGGAAACGTTTCAGAATCCAGCGATGCCACACCTGGCCGTATGTGGAAAGAGTTGTTTGGAACTGACGATAAAGACGTGACTGTGGCAGATGTTCTACGAATGCTTGAACAGCCGAGTCTTCCTGAGTGGAAGCGGTTGCCACTAGCTCTCATTGCGCTTGTAGATGGTCTCCTGATTTGTGGTCACAAACCTAATTCGTTTGACGCTGCTTACGTCGAGATGCTGGAAGACACGCAATCATTTCTTCAATATCCATGGGGGAGAGAGGCATTCGCCAGCACTCTGTCTAGATTGACACCACCTCAACCTTCTGATCCTTCTAAAATGGATAAATCCCTTTCTGTCATGCGCCTTCGTTTGAAAAGCAGTCAACAGCGTGTTATGGGTTCCCTCTGGCGCTGCAACTTTTTGCTTTTAAAGTTATCCCCTCATTGCTTGAGAAAATTTATAAACCTAATAAAACGGCTACTTTCTTGGAAGAACCTGAAGGATGCGACTCAACAAATCCACTTCTGAATTTTGAAGACATACTTCTCGTGGAAACCCAAACTGAGGTACAATTCTATTGTCTATCGTATTTGCATAACAGGAGTGATGACGCTCAAACTTTGTGTACTTATTAATGTTTGTGTTCTTTGTTTGAGGTTATTGTTACATATTCAATCCCAGATGAAGGTGGGGATCCAAAGTGGAAGAAACAAGTAATCGATCCCCGAATAGATAACTTAGTTCGTAAGATGCCGGAAGGGCACGAGTTCAAAGCAACAGACTTTAGAGGAGGTGATTCATCCCTTACACCTCTGAAGCCAGCCAAAAAGTGTGAAGGTGTTGGTGTCCAAAAAAAGTGTCCCAAACCGTCTAGGCGGTTTGGGAAAGCCTCTGATGAACCTGGATGTTCGACTCAGGCGCCTCAGCGTCCTATTCGACCTCGTCGTGGTATTCATAAACAGGCTGAATCAGGAAACTTATCAGATAAGGAGCAAAAGCTGAAAGAGTGGATTCGAGTTGAACTGAAAACCCAGTTGAGTGAATTACGGAACGAGATTTTTGATTGGTTGCATCCTGTTAGGGGAGGCTCGTTAACGGTTCCGAAAAACACAGCAGACAACAGAGACAACAGTAATGCTGACCCTACCGGGATGGAAGTTCCAAAGAAGCGACGTTCGTACAGTGGTGATGGCAATGTTGAAGCTGAAATATGTGGGTCTTATAGTAATAAACACAAGAAGAACAACGGCGATGGGTTAAGCGACAATGAGACGATGAGAATGCATGATAATCATTGTGGTGGTCATACGGCAAATGATCGCTTTTGGGAAAAGGTAATCAATCTGCTCGTATAACTTCTAGTGATAAACTATGTAAGGAACCCGGTCAAACTCTTTTGCTTTTAAAATCAACGTGTAGGTAGATTCAATGGCGGGCGAAGGCCCCTCTTTCTCGAAGTCGGCAAACATTCCAGAAGTCGATGTGTCAACGCCGATTGGACCAGAAACTGTATCAAAGCCAGCAAAACCGACTTCGATTACTGATTTGTTTGGTCAGGTATTCAGGTTACTAGTTCAGGTATTCAAGTTATTTTATGAGGTGTACAGGTATACAGATTTAATGGTCAGATATTCAGTTTAGTTAAGGTATTCAAGTTAATTTATGAGGTGTTCAGCTTCAGTAATCAGGTATACATATCTGTTTGGTCAGGTATTCAGATATGTTTAGCTTAAGTAGTCAGGTATACAGATTTGCTTAGGTGTTCAGCTTAGGTGTTCAGCTTATTTTGGCAGATGTACATATTAGGTTGATTAGGTGTTCAGGTTCAGGTGTTCAGTCTAGTTTGTCAGGTGTACACCCAAGTTGTTAGGTGTACAGATTTACATTTAAACTACATCAGATTCTAAGTATTTGAATGAGCTATATCTGAACGTTGTCAGGACGAGGGGGAAGATGAGTCTCCAATTTCAGGGCTAAATTTGTTAGCAGAAGAGGTGGAAAAGGGAACACGGTGTGATAATGTCTATAAAGATCCACAGGAGAACACTTGTAGAATTCTGTCCGTTTGGCCTCATCCTAAATCTTACGTCCTTCCGCCGGAGGTGCGATTGTAATGTTCTTTATAGCATATGTCCTTCCGTGCGTTTGAACTGGTTTAAACCATGACATTGCAGGATGTTACCGAGGAACAAGCTGGTAAAGCGTCACCGACAAATTCTGAAGATTACAAGACACCACCAGAGGATGATCCGATGACTGAATCTCGCACACCAGACGTTGGGATGACGAAGCGGAGTCGATATCTTACTAGGTCATCCAAAAAAAAAACAGAGCTAGAAGGGAAATGTATTCGAATTAGCTCAACAAAAAAAGATGACCTCCAGACGAAGCGTATTCCGAGACGTTCTATAAAGATTGGAGGAGTGTACACCCCAGACAAGAGATTGAAGACCTTTTTCCAAAGCTGCAAGAAACCCAAATATACTCCCTTAGCAGAGTTGGAGAAACCGAAGTTTCAAGAGTTTCAAAATATTCTCCGCGAAAAACCGGAACAATAAGTTGTTTGGATATACTGTCTAAATTTCTTGGACGGACTGCAAATGTTTAATATGACTTTTTGTTTGTTTTCAAATCGCAGGGAATTCGAAATTGTTATTAGGATCCATGTCTCAAATCAGTTCTTCCTGTCGTTGACGAGGCCAACAAATTGGGTCACTACCGAGGTAATACATCTGAACTTAATCCCTTTTATTCAAGTTACAACACGGATTTCCACCGATTTAATGTTCTAATGGTTTTTAAATATTGTGTCAGCATATATATGTGCTAATTAGTATGCTAGTAAGGCGACATGAAAGCAATTATCTGATTGGGAGGTGCATATTTGTAGACTACTTCAGTATTGCGGGCATCATATCAAAGTTTGCAGAGTTCGAGAAGGCCTCAGATAAATTGGAATTCAAGTGGGGAGGACTAGTGGGTCTCTGTTTCACCGGAAAAACGCCGCGTCGGAATGACAAGAAGGTGTTGTTGTTTGATGTGGACAGGGTGTACGCCCCAATGATGTGGGGAAAAGATCATTGGGTTGGTCTTGTGATCAACTTGACATCTAGACAAGTTGAGATTTTGGACTGCAACATTCCCCATAATCCGTCCGATAATGAGGTGAACAAGCACATGGCCCATAATCCGTCCGATAAGAATACCAAGCATTTTCATGGGTGCGTCCAGACAATATTTACTTCAACGAAAGGTCTGGCGACTGTGGACCATGCGCGGTTAAATTTCTGGAAATGCATGCAGTGGGATACTCCTATGAGGATATGGGGCAGATCGATGACAATAAGGTGGACAAATTCCGTCAGAAATACGCGTTGGACACCTATGAAGAATTTATTGGAAACGAAAAAGTTCAAAACGATGGTTAAACATTGTTTTTCTTCTATCTTTTGTTCAAACATGTTTCTTATGTAACTTGTGCCAGACCTGTTACACTTGCAACTTGAAAATTTCAGACTTGAAAATGCACTTGTTTCTATGATAATTATTATTTTTTGCATGGGTTTAGAGTTTAGGGTTTAGGATTTAGGGTTTAGGGTTTAGAGTTTAGAGTTTAGGGTTAAGGGTTTAGGGTTTAGACTTTAGGGTTTACGCAAGATAAATTGGAGTATAATATCAATGCAAGATCTCACCATAGTGTGTTAGTTATTTGTTTCCAATGAAAACAATTTCAGAAGTAGTTGGTGTTTTTACTGTTTCATTTAATAAGTATTAGTGTAAAATTTCAAAATTGGTTGCAATAACTATTTTTCTGAGTGTGTTAGGTACAAAATATAGGAGGGACAATAACTTTCCTATTAACTCATAAGCCTCCTTTGTTGATTTCTTTATATATATTGGTATACGCGGTCTTAGACCTATTCAATGCTTCTGATAAACATATCCAACAAAAACTCAATAGTATGGCATCTCTAAACATCCCCAATCTTCCACACGAAATTCTGATAAAAATAATCGAGATGGTCGGAGAGGATTCATTTTACTATCTTGGTGGTTTTTTGCGGGCTGGAAAATGCGGTTATGCACTTGTCCACGAACCCTCCGTCTTAAGGATGTGTGATGTTCAGACAATGGTGACCTTTGCAACATGTAAAATCTGCATTGGTGGTCACTTTCGGGAGTTTTTCATCAAGTGCGTAAGAGCTGGCAACACAAACGCCATCTACTATGAAGGGCTTTATGCAGCACTGATCATAGGAGTTGAGGAGAGTATTAGAATATTGCAACCAAATGTCATAAATCATGGTTTATCAACCTTAGCAGTCGGCATTTTCAACGTATGTATTGGCAATGACAAGGAAGCCAGTAAACTGTTTCAGCTGTTCGCAGCTAATCACTATGAGCTTTGCTCGGATGCGATAGTTGAAATGGGAGCTGATCTAGAGTGGCGTTTGATATCATTTGGAGCGCCATACATGAACAAATATGGTGCAACTTTCAAATTTCCGGATGATAAGGTAATCAAGTCACCAAGGTGTCTTTATGGCCATGATTACACATTCGATTTTGAAAGTGATTGTAAACACTGCAGGCTATTTTGGATATGCTGCAACATTTCTCACATTCTGTAGGAGTTTATTATGTTTTCCTCAATGTTATCAATTTCTATGATTCAATGTTATCAATTTCTATGATTCAATGTTATCTATTTCTATCTTTTACTAGTTGAACCGTATTATGTTAGACCGGATTATGTTTAACCGGATTATGTTTAACCGGATTATTTATTTTTATGTCAATGTGGTTTGTCTTCTATCTCAATGTGGTTTGTTATCTATTTCTATGTCAATGTGGTTTGTTTAATTTATTTTACTAGTATTCGTACACAGTAAGTATTCGTATACTTTAAGTATTCGTATACCGTAAGTATTCATATACCACAAGTATTCGTATACCGTTAGTATTCGTATACCGTAATTATTCGTACACCGTAAGTATTCGTATACCTCAAGTATTCGTATACTGACGGTATTCGTATAACTTAAGTATTCGTATACCTTAAGAGTTTGTATACCTTAAGAGTTCGTATATAGTTCGTATAACTTCACATTCGTATACTGATGGTATTCGTATATCTTCACATTCGTATACTGACGGTATTCGTATATCTTCGAATTCCGGAAATAATTAGGTTTTCATAATTAATACACTAATTTTGTTGAGTTTAAAATGTGGAATTAACCGGAAGCAATTTTAAATAAACCGTAAGCAATAAAATTTAACATTAATAATAATTAAAAAGTCTTATAATATTACATAAATAAAAGAAAAAAAGAAAAACAATAGAAATAAAAAAAAAGAAAACATGCATAATATTAGATTGATAAAAGCGGTGGTTCCTACTCGGAGGCGGAGGAGGAGGAGCCAGAGCCGGAGGTGGTGGAGTCGGAGCCGTCTGGGTAGTTGTCCAGACGGAACTGCCCTGAACCGAGTGTAGAGTCGCTCGGGTCCGAAGCTTCCTCATCGACGTCCTCATCCTCATCGACGTCGTCTTCGCGGGCAGGTCCTTCACCCTCATCCGCCGCGAACTCCTCGCGGTCATAGCCATAACCCTCATCCTCCGGGTCATGGTTCGCCGCCTTGCGAGCACGTTTGCTCGCGCGGTGAGCGTTGCTCCTGCGGCGGCGTTTGCGAGGGCTGGAAGGAGGTGTTTCCTTCAAGCCCTCCTCCACTTCCTCTGCCTCATCGAAGAGGGCTTCCAGTGTGGGGAACACCTCCGTTTCGAGACCATCTCTGATCTCCTCCTTTAAGCCATCCTTGGCGATCTGTATAAACTGCTCCTCGGTGCGTTGACGGATGATAGGGAGTGTGTAGAAGAACCGACGGTATTTTTTAACCGACAAATTTCCCTGGGTTGTATCTTGGACCATTTCTGGAAACGGAAAAGCAAAAGGAATTAAAAGTTGTTTGCAGAGAAATGAAGAAGAAACATATTAAATGTAACAGAGGTGAAGAGTAGTATATATATTACCAAAATAATTAATTATTGGGCAACAGAAGCGGCGTTCCATTGCGACTCTTCGGTTGAAACAAGGTTACATGCCAAATAAATTTAATTAATTAAATTTTATCAAATCTCTCGAGAATCTTTATAATCTGACTTATTATACCATGCGAATTAAAGTAGGAAACTTTCTTGTCGTATGCAGAGTTTATTTAAATTCATTTTCGTATTAAATCCATAAGTGTACGCGTGCTACTTCACCAACCAAGAGAGAGAGATAAGAATACCTTAAGTTCATACATTAATTAGTATAAATATGAATAAAGATGATGTCTTCTCCGTGTCAGAAGGTAGTAATTTCAAACTACAACATTATGAAGCTTACGTAACCGAGGGGGTAAAATGATGACTTTCGTACACCTCAAAAGAGGGATGAGTAAATACATTACATTTACACCAATATAGTTGTTTGGGCATTTAATACAATTTAGTAGTGTAATTCATATTGCTGTTTTAGAAAATTCAATTTATGTTTGGGGATGTATTAATTCAAGGGTTTGTTAATTCAAAGATAAACAGCTCAAATTTTATAGGCCCATTATTGGAAATGGATAGGTCCATTATGAGTTAAACAGCTCAAATTTTGATAGATAAGTACATAGTAGAAGAATACTTCAAAGAAATCCATAAAATTACATAACTGAAGGCTACTTAAGATTAAAGCACATGACAACTTCGAGATCCGAGAAATGCTAAAATCAGCGACCCACCATAATTAATTGCTTAAGCTATTTGATCTCCTCACGCATTTGCTCAAGTTCAAATTGCAGCTCACGGTGGAGCGACACCTACTGAGCATACTGACTTCTCAAGCAATCCAACTCTTTCTCGATGGCGGTAAGGCAGTCATGTCGGATGTGCAAACCATCGTTCTACAAGGGAATATATAAATTAGATTCCTTGGCTTAAAAGAAAGCATCGTTGTAGAAGGGAACTCCAAAATTACCTTAAAATCTTTGCATACGTAGTAGTTTCTTCCTCTCTCATCAGTTTTCACTGTGATAGCTCCACTGCAGAAACACTTCGTTGGAATTTTGAACGTGGCATCCACAGAATTGAAAAGATAGTCATACTCCCTTTTATTATGCTTCATATCTTCATAGTAAGGATCCGTCATTTTTTGTGGTACTGGTGAGTGTTGTGAAGAGAGATTGTTGAGTGTTGTGAAGATAGATTGTTGAGTGTTGTCAATTGTACTTAAATAGAGTGAGATAGTAACTGTTGGGCCCAAATATGGCCCGTTAGCTGAAAATAAAACCAAAGTAAATATTGGGCCGAGACAGAGCCCAACATATATCAGAGACCTGAGTTAAGGTTTATTACGAAGCCGGAGGCTGGAAACTAAAGGCAATCCTCGAAGAGGTCACGGTGAAGAGGAAGCTCACGTCATAACAAAAGAAGCGCAGGACCCGGTCAAAGGGAAGCTGTTGCAGATTCCACATCAAGCGGAGAAGATCTCGGAGATCAGTTGAAGACAATCAAAAGAAGTCCAAAGCTATTTAAAGAGAAGGTGGAGGACTAAAGAGAGGATCCGATTCAATCCATATTTCACTCGACATTCATAAAAACATTCTTATTGTAACATTCTTATAATCTTTGTATTCATCAAAGATCACCTTTTGTAACCATCCTTTTACCATTATATCAATACAAATCGAAGTTCATTCAACAAGTTATTACGGGATTCAGCCCACGTTATCTTTCCCTAACCTTTCTTAAACCTTAAAACCTGATCTAAAATCTAGGTGTGAGTTTAATCCCTCACAATTGGCGCCGTCTGTGGGGAAGAAACAATCGAATCCCTTACTCTAACTTGAGGATGAATCCTACCGATCAGACAGCAAATCCGTCTGACCTTAACCTCCCGATTCAGAGCGATGGCTCACCGAACGACGGAGGCTCTAGTCTCGTAATCACAGAGCCTCGACGTGGCGACCACCGATCTGGGCTAGCGCTCGAACAAGCCAAACTACAACCGGGGCTACTAACCCGAGATCATCAAGTGGAACCGCCTCTGGGCTCCCAACCACCGAGAATCCTCAGCAGCAAGCCACCCCGAACCAAACAGAGGCTCAGCTCTCTGAGATTCGCCAGATGATGATGCAATTAGTAAACAAAGCTCAGGAAAGTGAGCGTACAATGCATCAGCTAGCTGCTCGTCAGCAACGATTTGAAGAGATAACTAGATCTCTAAACACAAAAACCCAACCACCGCAACGTCAAGCTCCGGGGGTCACTTTCCGAGATCGATTGACCGATCCCTCGTTCCCCCGAGGACGTTTAGACTTTTCCCCTGATAGCACTGTTCCGGAAGGACGCGGATCTGCTTTCCAGACACCTCATAATGGGACAGTCCCCGTGTTCAACCCGCCTATCACCAGTGCTATGGGAAGCAACGTGGCGACAACCAGTTCCACGCCCAGTCAGGTCGCTGATCGAAGCTCTCGCCTACCTCCTCCGCCACCTGATTTTAGGTCCGGGGCAGGAGTATCCTTCCCATCTGGACGCAGAACAGCAGCTCCGGTTTATCAACCCAGAGGCTCAACCCCGAATGGGGACGGGTATCAACGGATAGATTCCGATAACCCAAGAGCAGGTGAGCGATTTAGCCCACCAGCTGCATGGGAAGATGAGCCCATACGATTCCGTCAGGAACCTGCTCGACGGGTACCTAATAACGACCCAAATGTCCTTCCCATGGAAGGACCTTAAGCTATCCGTATATATATGGAACGAACTCATGCAGCTCTCCAAAAATTGGGAGCTCAAGTCCACAAAGCTACGAGTTCAGCTCCCGAAATCGATAGCTTGATCGAAGAAACCCGTGGAACTCCATTCACTGACAGAATTGCCAGCTCCCACATAAGAGATACCCGAAAAATCAGAATTCCCGAGTATGATGGGAACTCTGACCCGAAGGCCTATTTGAGAGCTTTCCGATTGGCAATCGTTAAAGCCCATTTTACACAGGAAGAATGTGAAGCAGGCTACTGCAGGACATTCGCCGCAAACTTGGTCGGAACAGCCCTTGAGTGGTTCTCTGGTCTCGAACCAGCCTCGATAGATAGTTTCGATCAGTTAACTAACGCCTTCATGAAGCAGTACTAGACCCATATCCTGAAGCAAGCCTCTGAGGCCGACCTTTGAAAGGTCAGACAAGGATTGGGGGACTCACTACGAGTCTACATCGAGAAATTCAGGGCAATAAGAACTAAGCTCTCAAATCCTAACGACCTAGTCGCCATCGAGGCTATTAGAAGAGGTCTGCTCTATAAATCGAAATTCTGGTCAGAGCTAACACTCAATACTCCTCCAACTATCGATGATGCTCTTCATAAAGCCACCATATATATTACTTTGGAGGAGGAGACAGCCGCATTGGATAAACTCCACAAGAAGCCTCAGAGTCACTCGGAAGGTGAATCTTCTGAGGCTAAGGGACCTCATAAAAGGGGGAACCCCCGAAACAACCAAACTCAGGGAGAACATTCCTACGCAATCGAGGAAGACAAGGAAGAGAAACCTGTCGCCGCAGCAAACAAAACTCCCTGGTCAAAAGGCTTTGATAAAAACAAACATTGCTCTTATCATGATAGAGAAGGGCACTCAACTGAGGAATGTTGGGACCTCCAACGACAACTGGCAGCTAAATTCGCAGCCGGAGAAATAAAGGGAGTGGACCTTAAAAAACCACCACCTTATCAGAAAAGAGGTCCCAGAGACACCTCTCCAAAGCGCGAGAGGTCACATGAGAAGGAGACCGATTCACCACCTCCAGCTCCCAAGAAAAGAGTCGAGTTGATTCTTGGAAAATTCCCCCAAGGAAAAAGTTTACAAGTCGAAGCTCTCTTGAGCAATCCATCCCCTCAATCGAGCCCCAACTCGAGGGTGGACTGTATCCTTGGAGGATCAGACATATGTCAAGACTCCGTCAACTCCATTAAGGACCACGTACGGAAGGCTGTGTCTAACACTGGACCTAAGCCTCCCAAACCCGAGTCCAATACTAAGATCTCTTTCTGGGAAAGCGAGACCTCAAACCTTGACAGACCTCACGATGATGCGTTGATTGTCACCCTGAACATCGCAGGATACGAGGTCCCTAAACTCATGATAGACACAGGAAGCTCTGTCGACCTTATTTTCTACAACACCCTAAAAGGGATGGAAATAGACGACTACGAAATTATTGGCCAGAAAGCTAATCTCGTAGGCTTCTCCGGAGAAACAACTACCTCATTGGGCACTATCAAGCTCCCAGTCATAGCTGGCGGAATAATGAAAATGACCAACTTAGTAGTCATCGACATACCTTCCCCGTTCCATGCGATCCTGGGAAGACCCTGGATTCACAAAATGAAGGCAGTAGCCTCGACGTATCATCAATGTGTGAAATTCCCAACACCCGAAGGGATAGCTACCGTACACGGTAGCCAGAAGATATCCAGGATCTGCTATTTGGGAGGATTCAAAATCCTCAAAAAATCCCCCCAATAGCAATTACAGATCCAGGAGGGTCGTGAAATGCAACAAAATATTCGAGGTCCCCCCAAGAACCTCACTGAAAAAGTTTGCATCGACGACTCAGATCCTGAAAGACAGGTGAGCGTCAGATCCGAGCTACCTCCTGAGACAAAAAAGGAGCTCATTGATTTCCTGAAAACCAATGTCAAAACCTTTGCATGGTCCACCAGCGACACGAAAGGCATAGATCCGAACGTCACCACCCATAAGCTAAAAGTAGACCCTACTTTCAAACCGATCAAACAAAAGCGTCGCAAGCTAGGCCTCGAAAAGGCTCAGGCTGTTAACGACGAAGTTGACCGACTTACGAAAGCTGGGTCCATTCGAGAGGTACACTACCCCGACTGGTTAGCCAACCCAGTAGTGGTAAAGAAGAAAAACGGGAAATGGAGAATCTGTGTAGACTTCACAGACCTGAACAAAGCTTATCCTAAAGACAGCTTCCCGTTACCTCACATCGACCGCCTGGTTGAAGCAACAGCTGGCCATCGACTCCTATCGTTTATGGATGCCTTCTCAGGGTACAACCAAATCATGATGGATCCTGACGACCAGGAGAAAACTGCATTCATAACCGAACGAGGAACCTATTGTTACAAGGTTATGCCATTCGGATTAAAGAACGCAGGAGCTACCTATCAGAGGCTAGTAAATAAGATGTTTGCTGGGCAACTTGGAAAAACCATGGAGGTCTATATTGATGATATTGAGTATAGACCTCGAGCAGCAGCAAAAGCTCAGGTCCTTGCCGGCTTTATCATAGAGATAGCATCCGAGCAATTAGACTCCGAAATGGAATCTCCAAAGTGGAGCCTATATGTCGACAGAGCCTCATCAAAACAGGGCTCCGGTGTCGGTCTAAGGTTAACTTCTTCAGCAGGAGAAACCATCGAGCAGTCATATAGGCTCGGATTCAGCGTCTCAAACAACGAAGCTGAATATGAAGCATTAATCGCAGGGTTGAAACGCGCCCTAAGTCTCGGAATTCGAGAGCTAAACGCTTATAGTGATTCACAGCTAGTAGCTAGCCAGTTTCACGGAGAATATGAAACGAGGGACGAAAGAATGGGGGCATATCTCGAAGTCGTCCAGAACCTCACTAGGCAGTTCGACAAATTCGAGCTAACAAGGATCCCACGAGGAGAGAACTCCTCAGCAGATGCGTTGGCTGCTTTAGCCTCCACTTCAGACCCCCTCGTAAAACGGATCATACCCGTAGAAGGAATCGAAAAACCAAGCATCGACATAGCTACTAAGGCTGAGATAGACAGCAAGCTAACAGAGCAACCCGAAGGTACCTGCCCTGAAACGGTAGCTACCCAAGTTCTCACAACATTTTGGTTCCCAAAAACCAGAATACGTAGCTCTAAAAAGCATACCTCCGGGAACACAATCCAAAACACGGAAGGTATTCCTCGAAACTCAGACTCCTTGGAGCCTGATCTCACGAATACCTCCAGGGGCACCAACTCAGACCCATTCGTATGCAGAGTTAAAACCAGAAGCCGTTCAGCTCTCCAAAATTCATCTGGGGGCACCATCCAGACTCCGGGGAATAATGAAGAAGTTGGAGGTATTCCTAGAAATTTAGACTCCATGGAGCCCAATCCTACAAATACCTCCGGGGGCACCACGACACCAGGTCCCGAACTGGAACCTCCCTCGTCTCTTCATAACAAAGTTGTAGGGAGAGAGGATTGGAGAATTCCAATCACGCAATACATCCTGGAAGGAAAGACTCCAACCAATAAATGGGAGGCTCGAAAGCTCAAAGCATTAAGCGCGAGATACTGCATAATCGTGTCTGTCCTCCACAAACGAAGCATTTCCGGACCTTACCTAAAATGCGTCCATGGCCTCGTTGCTATGAGACTCATGAAGGAAATGCACGACGGCTCCTGCGGGAACCACTCTGGAGGCAGAGCTCTAGCCATCAGAATCAAAAGACAGGGCTATTTCTGGCCCACCATTATTGCTGACTGTGAGGTTTATTCCTCTTCATGCGACAAATGCCAGAGGCATGCACCGATTATACACCAACCTGCGGAAAAGCTGTCCAACATATCCGCCCCTTACCCATTCATGAGGTGGTCCATGGACATCGTAGGACCACTAGTAGCATCAGGAAGTGGAAAGAAGAAGCTACGCTTCCTCTTAGTCCTAACAGACTACTTCACGAAATGGATAGAGGCTGAAGCTTTCCAACAGGTAACCAGAGTCGAGGTCGAACAATTTGTGTGGAAAGAAATCGTGTGTAGACACGGCGTCCCATACGAAATCGTAACTGACAATGGAGGACAATTCATATCCCACGATTTCAAAATATTTTGTGACAAGTAGAATATTCGCCTGACCTTCTCATCACCTCGCCGATCTCAAGGAAACGGACAGGCGGAGGCTGCTAATAAATCAGTATTAGCAAACCTCAAGAAGCGCCTCGGAACCCAGAAGGAACTCTGGTCAGAAAAATTACTTGAAGTACTTTGGGCATGTCGAACCACCCCACGAAAGGCTACAGAAGAAACCCCATTCTCCTTAGCCTACGGGATGGAAGCTGTCGTCCCAGCCGAAACCATTGCTGGTAGCCTTCGCCGGGACCTCTGTACACCCGACCCCGCAGCTAACGATCAGCTCCTAACGGACAGCCTCGACCTAATCGAGGAAAGACGGGACCGAGCCCTGATTCGCATTCAAAACTATCAGCAAGCAATGGCACGACAGTACAACTCCAAAGTCAGGCTCCGACAGTTCGCTGTAGGTGACCTAGTACTTAGGAAAGTTTTCGAAGGAACCAAGGAACCAGATGCTGGGAAGTTGGGAACCAACTGGGAAGGTCCCTACCAGATCATCCACGTGGTACGACCTGGCGTTTACAAGCTCCGAAAGGTGCGAACCGGGGTACCTGAAATCAGATCGTGGAACGCCACGAATCTTAAGAGATACTATCATTAGGTACCTAAAATTCCTGAACTACGTTAGGCTTGATCCCTTGACTGGGTACGTAGGCAACTCCGTCATGAGTGCAGCCCCAACCTCATTTCAACACTCCGTTCACCAAAGGGGGCATATGTCTGATTAAAATCACATAGCCCAAGCAGCAAATGTATGATCATTATAATACAGCAATTGTATGATTACTATGATACCATGTATCCAATTATCAATAAAACAATTATTCTCGATGTCTCAATTCTTTAACAACACAGGTCCCTGCAAACACGGACCTAGGGTCCTAAAACCCTTCGGATCAGCTCAGGTCTCTACGAACCTGGACCTAAGGTCTTAAAATCCTTAACAATCTTGAAGGTCATGAAATCCTTCAAACGAAATCAAATTTGATAAACCACTAAAGGTCTTAAAATCCTTCAAGCAATATCAGGTGTCGACGAACCTGGACCTAAGGTCTTGAAAGCCTTATCAAATCTCAAAGGTCTTAAAATCCTTATCAAACCTCAAAGGTTTTAAAATCCTTATCAAATCTCAAAGGTCTCGAAATCCTTAAAATACAAAGGTCT
>NW_026616593.1:0-23467 GCF_000801105.2 Raphanus sativus | reverse complement strand
GATGCTCCACTAAGTTGAGCTGAAGACATATGATAGTATGATCAGAAACTCACAAGATAAACTCTTAAAACTATCACCTTGCCCAGCAGTAGAAAACACCAATTCAAGAGCTTTAGATGACCCTTTAGAACTTCTTCTTCTTGTTTTGTTTGATCAGGGACTGGCTACACTCAGCTTCTACAACTGTACTTCCTCCTCTAGCTTTAAACAAAGAGTTGGTGGTTCTGATTCAGTTTCATGACTCTCCTCAATCTGTTTATTTGGTGAAGCTAATATATAAGTTTGCAGCTTTCCTCCTCTTGTTTCAGTGATAGATCAGGAACAACAGATCTTCTCTCAGCAGGTTTTGATGGTAATTAGACCAACAGGCAAGCTGATCTAAAGTAGTAAGCTTTAGTGCTGCTTCTGGCTTTAGTTCAGGAAGTTTCCACTGTGACACAAACCTCTTCTTCATTAAGGTTTTCATCTCAATCCAGAAGTAATCTGTGGCATTCTGTTGATCTCCTAGTCTGAGCAACTCTCTGCCACCAACTGAATGCACTTCCACATAGTCCAGTAACTGCAGACAAACCTTCTTCTTTTCAGTGTAGTATTTGCAGCAAAAAACTCCATCTTCTTTTCCCAGTCTAAGTATGCATCTGTATCAATCTTCCCATAGAAAGATGGGACTGTGAACTCCTCTTCATAATTCTTGAAAAGTCAGGCATAGATACTGCTTTCTAACTGATAGATTTCGAGATCTGAGACTAAGAACACAACCCTAACCTTCAAGAGGCTCTGATACCACTTGGTGCAGCCCTGAATGGTTGTCTCTCCCGGGATCTCTTGTAGGTGGGTAGATGCTTTGATAATCCTTGCAAACAGAGAATCAAAGACTCAATCTGCTTCAAGGCTTGTGGTTAGATGATAGATGTTGATGATGAACTTTGCTAAAGAGCTATGGATTGCTCAGAAGCTGTTTTGCTACTCAAAGACACAAGATCACCTTGTATTGTCTAAGTGTTGAACTGAAGAGAAGAAAAGAAGCTTGTGCTAAATAGGGCAGCTTCAGGTTATCTCCGGAAGAGTTCAGTTGGCTTTAGACAGAGTCTAAAGATTTATCAGTGGAAGTGAAGTCTAGGAAAGACTATAGAGATCAGGTGGAGTGGTTTAAAGAGATAGAGATGGGAGATGGAACATGTGCAAAGTCTGGGCAACACTTTGTACATTATCAGAATGTGCCAAGTGTGGGCACATTATCTGAAGCAAGACTCAAGATGTTGAAGGCATTTGAGGTCTATGCCAGTCCTGTGCAAATGAGGGGCACATTATCGAATGTGCAAAGTCAGGCGTAGCTGGTTTTTAAAGAAGTATCATGATAATGTTATGTGCAAGTATGGGCACAACATTATCATGATAAGGAGTTGTGCAATATCAAATTGTGCAATGTGTGGGCGCAAGACTTGATCAGCAAGTAAAATGCAAAGTGTGGCACTTGATCATCAAGTAAAGATGAGAGTGCAAAGTCAGGGCGCACAAGTTTGATATATACCGTTGGAGCAGTGTGACAAGCAGGAATATCCCAAAGGGAAGAAGAAAGATGCTGTGTGCAGCTGTCAAAGACTGGTCAAAAGGAAGCTAAGGAGCATAGTGCTTTAGGAATCTGGACATGATAAGGGGAAGAAGCATAAAGCACTATGCTGAGGCGCCAGCCTTGATTCAAAAGAAGCAAGCTCAGCCCACAAGTTTGAATTCGCCAGCTACAAGACCCATCTCCACCATTTATTTAAACACTCTTGATCTTCACTGTCCATTTCTTTCAATAGGATTGGGTTTTAGCTAATCATTTGCAAGATGTAAACAGCTATATAAGCTTGTCATTTGCGCATTGTAATGGTTAAGAGAGAGAGTGGGGTTTCCCCTCCTCCTTCATAGTAAGGAGTTCTTTGAAACAGAACTCTCTAATCTCATACTAGTCTCTTTAATCTTCAACTTGGTTACTAAATCTATAAACTCTGGTTCTTTCTCTTATACACTTAAACCTCACACCAAACAAACTCCAATCTTTGTCTTCCACAAATCGCCAAACACAATCTCTTCTTTTACTCCATGGAGTTCTTTCTCAAACAACCGTATCATCTTATAAAAATCTCATGGTATCAGAGCCAGGTCCTCAGAACCTGAGCTGAAGCTTCGCAATCACCAAGCTCTCTCTCATGCCGGTTTGAAGGCAGCAGAGCACATGGAGCCGTGGAGTTGTTCTTGACCTCAAGATGGAAGGCGGTTCATCCCCTGGGTCTAGAAACTTGTTGCTGTTGATTCTCACCATCTCTTGGCGCCATTTGAAGATACAAGACCTTGGATTCAAGAGCAAGAGCTGGTCTGATCAACCAAAGCTTTGGAGCTTTGACCAAGCAAGCTGTTCTTCCCTCTTCAATGAAGAAGGTGAAGCTTTCTCATGAAGATGGTGTGGCGAGTTCATTTCAAGATAAAAGGTGATAGCTTTCACTGAAAGAGATGGCTGGCGAGTGACAAGCATGAAGAAAGGGGCTTTGGGTTAAAGAGCAAGATGGTGGCCATGAACTGAAGGAGAAGAAGATGGGTGACGATCCAAACTTCCTGTCCACAAAGCCATGGCCGTTCATCATGAAGTTAAGGAACCAACCTGGTTCCTTTGGTAAGCGATTCATTGAGACCATCTTGTCTTTAATGCTATGTGATATCTGGTTGTTTGTGGTGTTGATTTAAAGCCTGAGGACTGTTGAAAAGATTGTTAAGTGTTGTGCATTAGAATCTGTCCCTGTTGCTATTTGAGTTGTGTTTTGAGCATTGAGAATTGTTTTAAAATTGTTGAGGTGTTTAAAAGTGCTTAGCCTGTTTAAGTGTTGTGTATTGTTGGATGTTAGATTAAAGTCTTATCAGCATGCATTCGATGAGATAGAATCGTTTTAGGCTGTTGCATGGTGTGTGGTTGTTTGCAAAAGCTCGGGTCATATATTGATGCATGCATCATGATGAAAGCCGTATAAAGCTTGTGCATTGGACTTGAAAGCTGCCTTGTACTGAAGCATTAGACTCATATCTAAATTGCTAAGTAAAGGAGCTTTAGTCATAGCTAAGTAGCTTGCATTGAATCTGATACAAGCCTAAGCTATCAAAGGCTGTATAACTCTTAGTACAAGAGAGAATCGATCTAGCACAAGGGGTGATCCGGCTGGACTGATCTAATCAACCAAAAGGATCTGGACAGGAAGGCTGGATGGATTGAAGAGCACACAAAGGTTGCGGATGGCCTTTGATACAAACTCACAAGCCACGGTCTCAGTGATTCCACACAAAGACAGAGACTAACACGTTCACTAAGCAATGGAATCCACCTAACTACTTAGAGAAACATAAGAACAAAAGCAAAAGCTTTAAAGAGAAATTCTCGGTATTATAAAAATGATCAAAGGTGCTTCTAAAATGTACAAATGGGTCTGCTTATATAGTGCACGACCTTAGACAAGACCAAACGGTCATATGAAAAAGAAAGGAAACAAAAATAAAGAAAAGGCTGCAATGGTGCTGATCTTGATCGAAATAGAGCCGTTGGAGAGATATCTTTGGGATTTTGTCTTGGCTTGAGTTTCTTTGAATCTGGACGGTTTAAGGGGATAGGATAGCTTCTTGGGAACCTTCTTGATGGTCTTGAATGTGCTGATGTCGTGCCTCACTTGATAGGGAAGAGCTGTTGGAGCTTTATTGCAAGAGGCTCCAATAAGGCAAGTTGAAACAAATGTAGATCCTCTTGATCACATGCTGGCTGGTGTATGGTGGAATGATGGAATGCTCTTCTGGATGGTTGGATGTGTATTCTGGATGTCTTTGATCAAGTAGAAACTCTCCTGGTCGCCATATCTTGGTTTGGTTAAGATTGAACCGGTGAGACTCCAAATCAGGCAGGTGCAGAACTGGTTTGACCGGTTTAGGGAAATGGACCATAACTCCATAATTACGTGGGCTTTTCTTCTCATTCTTGGCTTGTTGGAAAGCTAAGAGATCCATCTTAAATTCCATAGCTGAATTTGGCTCGGTTCGCTTCTTGGTTGGTTTGAAATTCTCTTCTAAAGACCGGTACTCGCAAACGGATGGACTGGAAAACCTCCAACTTGTAAATTCATAACTTCCTGCTCAGTGAAGCTTTTCTTGAAATTCCAATTATGCTTGACTCCTTCTTGAGTCTAGAATCCAGGAAAATTGTCCTCGTGATAAAAAACCTCCTGGTTTGAACGATATGGCATTTTGAATGCACCTATGTCGCTGCTGGCTCCAATGTAGCTTGTATGGTTGGTCTCATGAGTTGGTGGTTCGGCTACTGACTTGAGGTCCTCATCATTCCCTCCTTCTTCAAAAGGTTTTTTCCTCAAAACCGATTTATCTGCACCAAGATAGAGCAAGTCAGGTTTCATCCTCTTTTGAGATTCTAGGGTCTTACCTTGGTTGTTTTGGTTTGAACTTGATGGCACATCTGGTGTTTTTCTTTGGAAAAATAGGATAGGATTACTCCTCTGGTCCGTCTGGTGTGATCTTGGCTTTGGGTAGATCTCCTCTGGAATCTTCAGCATTGGTTCCTGTCATAGACTCAACATCTTTGGCTAAAGACAAGTGTGTTATAGAAGTCATGGAATAATCGCATATAAATTGTTTTGAAAAATTCCATTTTCAGTAGATGTTAAAATCTCTTGCTTCCTCTCTAAGGGTGATATAAGAAAAGAAGTATATCTACATACTTATCTAAACTGCCTGGTTTTCCTCACATTTATCAGGACCTAATAAATCAGTGTGCACATTATCCAAGTTTTCAGTAAGCAAACAAGGGATAGGATCACTTACCTGAAGTGGATCGGGTTCAAGGATGATTTCTTTTTTTCTAGTCTCTCAGACACATTCTCTTGGCCTTCACTGAGACCTGCATCAACATTCTGGACAGGGTGCAAGTGCATCATACCAGTGTTTTGATAAGTAGGATTATCCACAGTAAGTTCAGAAATCACCTCATCATTAGTTGGGACTTGAAAAATTTCAAGTCTTGGACTTGCTTGCACAGCAAGGTTGGGTTCTTGTTCCTTGATTTCCATGTTAGTACCTGAAATATTTTCAACCTCTTGGGCACTAGACAAGTGTTAAGACAGTCATGGAATTACTAGAAACAGAATTATATCTAGCTTTCATCAAGTTGAGAAGTTCTTCAAACTTTTTATCTATCCTATCAAAAGAATCATCCAAGCTAGTAAAAAGAATCACACTTACCTCCAAGTTAGTTTCTTTTGCTAACTTCACAGCTCGTTTGTGGGACAATCTTTTGCAAGATGACCATGGTCTTGACACCTATAACAAATAACCTCAGATGGTTCTAAGATTTAAAGTATTCACCTTGGTTTTGTTTGACTTGAGGTGTATGCACTGGTTTCGAGCCTTGCCTCTTGTTTGCCGGCTGCAAGACTTGGGGTTGTACCACTCTGTTTGTAGACACCTTCTGATTGTGCTCTGCCCTTTCCACAAACTGCTTATACATGAGCCTCTTCAACTCTGCCCAAGTAAAAGGTGATCATTGTAATAGATCCGATCAGCATCAAGTTGGCTCCACCATTTGTATGCTTCTCCAACTAAGGTATCTCTTGCATAAGATGGTTGTAACTTCTCTGGAATTCTCCAAGCTATAACCATTGCTCCATGTCGTCCTCCCACCTTAGGTATGCACTTGGTCCTCCCTTATGACCTGAAAATTGCATAGTTAATGTATCCAAGCGATTCTGCCTAAGATGATTACCATTGTGGTTCCATTGATTGCTTTGGATATGGCTTGATCGGTTTCCCTGGTAAGGTCTTGCTGGTGTAGACATGGTGGTTCATTCTCCTTGGACAAGCTTGAACATAGAATTTCTCCTCAGAACTACCCCCATAGGTGACTTGGGATTTGGGACCATAGCAACTTGAGTATTGGTCCAGTGGCTCTTGTTCCTCCTCCTGGTACTCTTGTTCAACATTAGAGCATACTCTGGAACAGAGTTCCCGCACCAGAACTATCAGTATGATCATCTCCATCACTCCAACAATCTTGACCAGCTTCTTCTCCCCAATCTACTTCTGAAGTGTTGTATTCTTCAGCTTCTTCTTCACTCTCCATGGTTGCAAAGCTTTAGAACAATGCCTCGCAAGTAGAAAAGAAAATATCAGAATCAGATATTAAGCAAACTAGAAACTAAACAATAAAACAAAAATGGAAAAGAAAAGTTTGAAAACAAAAAAATGGAATTTTTTTTTTTAATATATCACAGGAAACACGAAATATAAAAACTAAAACAAGCAAATCAACTTTTTTTTTTTTTTAAAGAACAGTAAGAACACAAATCAGCATCAATGGCAGAATAAAAAATCAAGCAATAACAATTTTTTTTTTATGGGTTTTATGAATGATAAACTGAATCAAACAGAAACTAGAACATGAACAACACTTTTTATGGGTTTTATGAAAAGAGAAACAAGATAAACTAGATGCAATAAGAGACTAAAGAAAAACGGATGCAAATCAAAAGAGACAAGGATAGATATAACCTGATGCTGAAGGAACTTCAGCTCTGATACCAGAAATGATACAAGCCTAAGCTATCAAAGGCTGTATAACTCTTAGTACAAGAGAGAATCGATCTAGCACAAGGGGTGATCCGGCTGGACTGATCTAATCAACCAAAAGGATCTGGACAGGAAAGGCTGGATGGATTGAAGAGCACCACAAAGGTTGCGGATGGCCTTTGATACAACTCACAAGCCACGGTCTCAGTGATTCCACACAAAGACAGAGACTAACACGTTCACTAAGCAATGGAATCCACCTAACTACTTAGAGAAACATAAGAACAAAAGCAAAAGCTTTAAAGAAAATTCTCGGTTTATTATAAAAATGATCAAAGGTGCTTCTAAAATGTACAAATGGGTCTGCTTATATAGTGCACGACCTTAGACAAGACCAAACGGTCATATGAAAAGAAAGGAAACAAAAATAAAGAAAAGGCTGCAATGGTGCTGATCTTGATCGAAATAGAGCCGTTGGAGAGATATCTTTGGGATTTTGTCTTGGCTTGAGTTTCTTTGAATCTGGACGGTTTAAGGGGATAGGATAGCTTCTTGGGAACCTTCTTGATGGTCTTGAATGTGCTGATGTCGTGCCTCACTTGATAGGGAAAGAGCTGTTGGAGCTTTATTGCAAGAGGCTCCAAATAAGGCAAGTTGAAACAAATGTAGATCCTCTTGATCACATGCTGGCTGGTGTATGGTGGAATGATGGAATGCTCTTCTGGATGGTTGGATGTGTATTCTGGATGTCTTTGATCAAGTAGAAACTCTCCTGGTCGCCATATCTTGGTTTGGTTAAGATTGAACCGGTGAGACTCCAAATCAGGCAGGTGCAGAACTGGTTTGACCGGTTTAGGGAAATGGACCATAACTCCATAATTACGTGGGCTTTTCTTCTCATTCTTGGCTTGTTGGAAAGCTAAGAGATCCATCTTAAATTCCATAGCTGAATTTGGCTCGGTTCGCTTCTTGGTTGGTTTGAAATTCTCTTCTAAAGACCGGTACTCGCAAACGGATGGACTGGAAAACCTCCAACTTGTAAAATTCATAACTTCCTGCTCAGTGAAGCTTTTCTTGAAATTCCAATTATACTTGACTCCTTCTTGAGTGTAGAATCCAGGAAAATTGTCCTCGTGATAAAAACCTCCTGGTTTGAACGATATGGCATTTTGAATGCACCTATGTCGCTGCTGGCTCCAATGTAGCTTGTATGGTTGGTCTCATGAGTTGGTGGTTCGGCTACTGACTTGAGGTCCTCATCAGAATCTGTATAGATTGTGCTTGTGCTTAGAGTAGCTTGCAAAGATGTGAACAAGCTAATGCTTGGTTCAATCTTGTGCAAAGCTTGAGACATTGTGGGGATCAAGCTTGATGATTAGTCAAGGCTTGATCTCAAATGTGGTTCTGATCTTTGCTGGAGTTTAGTGATGTTTCAGGTTTCACAAGGAGTGTACCAGGTTCACTATCCATCCGGGTTGGAAGAAACAGAAGGTGATGCCATTGGGGTTCAATGGTGAAGAGTGGTGATGCGCCACTGGTGGTTTGAAGTGTCACAAAAGCTCACTTGCAAGCTTGGATCCCAAATACAATCCAAGCTTGAGGAGGGGAGTTAAGTGAGCTATCAAGCGGTTCAAGAGGAGCCATTGCAAGCTACTGAAGAAGGAGCCATTTGGGTTTAGGCAGTGGCGTGTCTAGACAAGAGAGCTTTCAGAGAGTTCTTGGCAGTGGGAAGATGAGACTCAATCAGTGCGGCTTCTAGTGTTGAGGTGACTGATGAGGTGAAGCTTCCACAAGCAATCCAAACAAAGATGGCGAGTTCAAAGTGTTGCAATGGAGTGTGATGCAGATCATGTAAGATGTTCCTTCCAAGCTTGACTTGTTCCACATGGTCAAGCTTGAGGGGGAGTGTTGAGACATGATCTGATCAAGGAGAGTACTTGGTGGTTATTCAAGAGGAGGAGCAGATCAGTTATGAAGCAAGATGAAGAATGGGTGAAGCAATCTCCAAGGCGGCTTCTAGAGTGAGGTGCTTGGTACAACACCTGAAGCATTCTCATATGGTTTCAGTAACATGGTGGTGACTCAAGGAGAAGAAGCAACCAAGGCTCGGTATGTATCTATCAAAGAAGATCAGAAGAAGCAAGCACTTGATCACAACAAGAAGGTTGTGAGAAAGGGGGAGCAACAAGGTCTGTCCAAAGATGAGATACAAGAAGTGTTGGTGGTGGAGCAAGGAGAGTGATGAACGAACCTTGTCCATCACATGAGGCCATGATCCAAGTGATTCTTTGGATCCCTTACATTGATGGTAAGGTACAAAGAATCACTGGCCAATCCCCGGGCCTTGGAGACTTTACTCTTTTTCCCTCATCAAGGTTTTGTCCCACTGGGTTTTCCTTGGTGAGGTTTTTAATGAGGAAGCTCTTCAGGGTTCCAAGCTTAACTCAGGATCTTAGAGTTAAGCTTGAGGGGGAGTGTTGAACTGAAGAGAAGAAAAGAAGCTTGTGCATAAATAGGGCAAGCTTCAGGTTATCTCCGGAAGAGTTCAGTTGAGCTTTAGAAGAAGTCTAAAGCATTTATCAGTGGAAGTGAAGTCTAGGAAAGACTTATAGAGATCAGGTGGAGTGGTTTAAAGAGATAGAGATGGAGATGGGAACATGTGCAAAGTCTGGGCACAACACTTTGTACATTATCAGAATGTGCAAAGTGTGGGCACATTATCTGAAGCAAGACTCAAGATGTTGAAGGCATTTGAGGTCTATGCAAAGTCTGTGCAAAATGAGGGCACATTATCAGAATGTGCAAAGTCAGGGCGTAGCTGGTTTTTAAAGAAGTATCATGATAATGTTATGTGCAAAGTATGGGCACAAACATTATCATGATAAGGAGTTGTGCAATATCAAATTGTGCAATGTGTGGGCGCAAGACTTGATCAGCAAGTAAAATGCAAAGTGTGGGCACTTGATCATCAAGTAAAAGATGAGAAGTGCAAAGTCAGGGCGCACAAGTTTGAATATATGACCGTTGGAGCAGTGTGACAAGCAAGGGAATATCCCAAAGGGAAGAAGAAAGATGCTGTGTGCAAGCTGTCCAAAGACTGGTCAAAAGGAAGAAGCTAAGGAGCATAGTGCTTTAGGAATCTGGACATGATAAGGGGAAGAAGCATAAAGCACTATGCTGAGGCGCCAGCCTTGATTCAAAAGAAGCAAGCTCAGCCACAAGTTTGAATTCGCCAGCTACAAGACCCATCTCCACCATTTATTTTAAACACTCTTGATCTTCACTGTCCATTTCTTATCAATAGGATTAGGGTTTTAGCTAATCATTTGCAAGATGTAAACAGCTATATAAGCTTGTCATTTGCGCATTGTAATGGTTAAGAGAGAGAGTGGGGTTTCCCCTCCTCCTTCATAGTAAGGAAAGTTCTTTGATACAGAAACTCTCTAATCTCATACTTAGTCTCTTTAATCTCTCATACTTGGTTACTAAATCTTATAAACTCTGGTTCTTAATCTCTTATACACTTTAAACCTCACACCTAAACAAACTCCAATCTTTGTCTCTCACAAATCGCCAAACACAATCTCTTCTTTTACTCCATTGGAGTTCTTTCTCAAACCAACCAGTATCATCTTATAAAAATCTCACTAAGATGGTTCACTAGGAATTCCTTCCCTTAGTGAGATCAATGTTCTTGAGCTGAACAGAGAAAGCAAGAGACAAAAGCAAGCAAAGCTGCTGTAAAATTATTAGATTCAAAGTTGTCTCTCTCTTGGCTGCTGCCGTGAGTTTTAAAACAAAACAAGGTCTAACCTAACCAATTTGGTTAGCAATTTCGAAATCCCCTCCTAATCCCAATTAAAATTGGTTTACTAATCCTAATTGTCTTTTGGTTTGAATTAAATGAAAACCAATGAAAGCCAAATAAACCCAGCCCAATTACATTGCAATTAAATTAAACCAACAGGCTGGTTTATCTTGGTTCTCTCCTTCTGATCCATCTCCCACGATTTTGATGAAGTGTAGGAGACTCTCCTCTTGTGCTCTCAGCCTTGATCTGGTTACTGGTCCATTCCACAAGCTAGCTAGCTCATCTGGTTCTTCTCTTCTCAGGTCCAGCTCAGGTTCATCAGCTTCAAGCTCCTCTTCTAAGTCAGGTTCAATCAGCACTTCCTCATCAGACTCACTCAGCTCTCTAATGTCTCTGGTCATGGCTACACCACTTCAGTTCAACAGCAAGGTCTCTACGAGTGGCTGGTGATGCCATTTGGACTCACCAATGCTCCTAGTACTTTCATGAGACTCATGAACCACATTCTTAGACCCTACATCAGTAAGTTTGTTGTGGTATATTTTGATGATATTTTAATTTATAGTACAAACTTACTTGATCATGTGTCACATCTTGAGCAAGTATTAGAAACACTTCGTAAAGAAGGTCTCTATGCAAACCTCAAGAAGTGCACATTCTGCACTGATAAACTTGTCTTCCTAGGTTTTGTTGTGAGTTCGCAGGGATTACAGGTTGATGAAGAGAAGGTAAGAGCAATCCAAGAATGGCCAGTACCCACAAGCATCAGTCAAGTCAGAAGTTTTCATGGGCTAGCCAGTTTCTACAGGCGGTTTGTTCAGGATTTCAGTAGCATAGCAGCACCTCTCACTGCCATTGTTAAGAAGAGTGTTGGGTTCATGTGGGAGAAAGCTCAAGAAGAGGCTTTTCAAGCTCTAAAATACCGGCTAACTCATGCACCAGTTCTAGCTCTACCAGACTTTAATAAGACATTTGAAGTGGAGTGTGATGCCTCAGGGATTGGAATTGGAGCAGTGTTACTTCAAGGACGCAAACCAGTGGCCTATTTCAGTGAGAAACTCAATGGAGCTGCTCTTAACTACCCTACATATGACAAGGAGTTATATGCCTTGGTGAGGGCTTTGGAAACATGGCAGCATTATCTACTCTCCAAGGAATTTGTGGTGCACACTGACCATGAGACCCTTAAGCATCTAAGAGGGCAAACCAATCTCAAGAGAAGACATGCTCGTTGGCTGGAGTTTATAGAAACCTTTCCATACATCATCAAGTACAAGAAGGGTAAAGAGAACATTGTAGCTGATGCACTCTCCAGGAGACATGCCTTGATCGCCACAATGGAAGCTAAGGTGCTAGGATTTGAGTTCATCAAGGAGTTATATGGAGAGGATCCGGATCTTTCTGACACTTACACCAGCTGCACTAAAGGGCCTCACGGGAAGTTCTATTTGCATGAGGGATTCTTGTTTAAAAGCAAGAGACTATGTATTCCTCAGTGTTCTTTGCGAGACCTGATCACTAGAGAGGCTCACGGAGGAGGTCTCATGGGACATTTTGGAGTAGACAAGACACTTGCTGTGGTCAGAGAGCATTTCTATTGGCCGCACCTAAAGAAGACAGTAGAAGCTCATTGTGCAAGATGCGTGGTATGCAAGAAAGCCAAGTCCAGAGTACAACCCCATGGTCTTTACATGCCACTGCCCATTCCCACAGCTCCTTGGGTGGACATATCTATGGACTTTGTACTAGGGCTACCCCTGATTCAACACAAAGACTCAATCTTTGTTGTGGTGGACAGGTTCTCCAAGATGGCACACTTCATACCTTGTGCCAAGGTGAATGATGCATCCAAGACAGCTGATCTATTCTTCAAAGAAGTGGTTCGCTTACATGGGATTCCAAGAACCATTGTATCAGATAGAGACACCAAGTTCCTCAGCCACTTCTGGAAGACACTATGGAAGAAGCTTGGAACAAAGTTACTCTACTCAACAACTTGTCATCCGCAAACTGATGGGCAGACAGAAGTTGTTAATAGAACTCTCTCCACATTGCTTAGAGCCACCATTGGGAAGAACATGAAGAATTGGGTTGATTGCATTCCCTTCATAGAGTTTGCTTACAACCGGGCTCAGCATTCAGCTACAAAGATGTCACCATTTGAAGTTGCTTATGGGTTCAACCCAAAGACACCTCTCGATCTTACTCCTCTGCCTCCAGCTGAAGTCATTAGTCTAACTGGTGAAGCTAAGGCTGCTTATGTCAAGGAGTTACACCACAAGGCCCTGGAGAACCTAGAGAAGCGAACTGAGCAGTATGCAAAGCAAGCTAACAAGGGTCGCAAAGAGGTTATATTTGAACCAGGAGAGTGGGTTTGGTTACACATGAGACAAGAGAGGTTCCCAAACCAGAGGAGCTCCAAGTTGAAACCAAGAGGCACTGGCCCCTTTCAAGTCCTTGAAAGGATCAACAACAATGCCTACCGTCTTGACCTACCAGGTGAGCTCAATGTATCATCCACTTTCAATGCTACTGATTTGTCTCCTTGTTTTGCAGATGAACCAGTTTTGAGGTCAAAACCTTTTGAAGGGGGAGGGAATGATGAGGACATTGAACCTGACCTTACTGAACCAGACTGTAACGACCCGAATTTTGGTTTCAGTATTTGTTAGCATGCTAACGGCCGTGCATTTACATGAGACCAAAAATTTGTCTATAAATAGCCATCTCTTAGTCTTTGCAACATTGTTTTCTCCACCTGCAAACAAAGAAAAAGAAAATGAGAAGTTGAGAGAGAGAGAGAGTTCAAGAAAGAGAGAATGAGAAACCTTTGAAGTGAAGCCACAAGAGAGTGTTGATCATCAACGGAGCTCGCCATCGACCACTGCACGCCAAGACCAAGTCGAGCTCGTCCTCACCGTTCACAACAGCAAGAAACCGCCGGAGACCACCATGCTTTTAAGCTTTGTTTCGGCCGTTTTGGTAAATCGACGATATCTTTTTAACCGTTGCGAATCTGGTGCATGCAAAGCCACCATCGCGTTCCTCTCGTCGAGACGAATCCGTAGCCACCAGAATCGCCGCAATCGGAGCTAGGACGAAGCCGTACGCGCCCTCCAAAGTTTCGCCGGAAATCGCCTCCGCCACCGCCGGACCACCGCTGCTCCGCCGTAGTTCGCCACCGTCGCCCGCCGGAACACCGCTTCTCCGCTGCCGGACCGCCGTTACCGCCGGTAAGCCTCCGCCATCACCGCCGGTGACTGGCGCCGGTGACTCGCCGGTGACTCGGCCACTCGGCCGAGTCGACTCGGTGAGTCAACTCGGTGACTCGGTCAACCGGTTGGTTTGACTGGTTTAAATTAATTGCGAATCGGTTAGGGTAAACCGGTTGGTTAAAATTAATTAGATTTCGGTTAGGGTAAACCGGTCGATTTAATTAATTAATTAATTTAATTTCGGTTAAGGTTAAACCGGGCGGTCCAATTGAAATCGATTTAGGTTAGACAAAACCGGTCGGTTATGTCAAATTGATTTCTGGTCAAAGTTTGACCGGGTTGACCTTTGACCAGCGGGTTGACTTTTCCGTAGACTTTGACCAGACCCGTTTTCACCCGTTCGAAGGGCGTTCTGACCCGAAATTTCGCCCTGATTTCAGATTTGGAGTCTATTTGAGCATCTGGAGTTCATAGATACCACTTTTATACATTTGCTAAGGTGAGAGCTCTTTCCGAACTTCTCGTACACGACTTAGGATTTCGAATAAATATAATTTATTTTTACTATGTTCCGTCTGCGTGAAATCGAGTCTGTCATTGCTTGTTTAGTTTAGGTTGATTGCTTAAACCGGAACTAGGGTGTTAGATGGTTCAACGTTGATTGCCTCACTTAATGCATTTTCTTAGTTAGAACTCTTTATGACGGATACAGAGACGTAATTCTGTATGCCGGATTGTGTGGCGGTTACGGCCAGCTATAGTCGACCGGCTGGTCCGTAACCTGGAAGTGTCGATAAAACGTCTAAGGGCGGTGTCCGAGCACTATCTCGAGTGGAGTATATTATTTATTTTTTTGTTTGCCCTTTAGGGGGCGGCGAGTGCGCGGCTCGCTAGGACCATTGTTTGATGTTTGGGTACTTTAGGTACCGTGATTGTACGTATTAAGATTAAATTATTTTTATCCGTAATGCTATGTCTATGTCCATGAATTTTCGGGATTAGCATCCCATACCTCACTGAGCGATTCCCCTATCGCTCACCCCTCTTTCTTCCCCATTTCAGGTGAGACAAGCATCAATGTGATATTTGGATGGACTCGGTGCTACTGGACTTTTCCTTCGGATTTTATTTTGGGCTTGGGCTGAGAGTATAGTTAGGTATATGGCCTTTTGTATTATGTGTTATGGTTGGTGGCCCGCCGTTCACTATTTAGTGGAGACTCGTGTCACATTGTTATTTGTTGAGGTGTCGGTTGACACGTGGCCATTTAGTTAGAAAGTGACGGGTGTCACATTTTTGGTATCAGAGCGTGGTTCCGTCCCGGTTCCGTCCCGGGATGGCGGTCAGGGGATTCGGTTTTCAACGTTTTCAAATATTTTATATACTCTATATTAATAATAAAAAGTTTTTGGAAATTCTTTTAGCACCATTCTGTCCAGTTATTACTAACTCAATTGTCTCTTTTTATGACGATGAGTAAAATCATCGTCATTTGTCCTTCGGCTAACAGAGATCTACCAGATGTTCAGCAGATGTGTGATGTCTTCGTTTGTCAGATCGCTCAGGAGTTTATCAGTTTCTTCAGTCATTACTCCGAGGTTATCCAGGAGTGGATATGTGACGTTTCTGCCACCACCTGATTTCAAGCCATCGTCCCACGAGTTTTTGTTACATGATTTTTATGTGATATGAGTTTTGAGCCATTGGTTGGCATGTGTTGTTCATGAGTATGAGTATTGTGATTATTTTGGAGGTATGTTTGGTTTATAAACTCGTGGAGATCGCTTATGAATTAAGGTGCGGCAACTTGCGTTGTGTTAATATTGGAGTTACACTTGGCATGCTTGCCAGTTTTTCGTTGTGTTGATCATTTCAAAGATGTGTCAGTTTGGACAACTGGCATAGGACATTGGGAGCTATTTATATTCATCGGAGTTGTACTAGTCGTATGTGGAGAGGTCGAGTTATTCAAGAATCGTCAGAGTTGGAGCTGAGTTTTATGATGTCTTTCTTAAGGTGTATTGGTTATCATGGTATCAAGTACTGTTGATTTGTCAGAGGGCAAGAGTTCAGATTCTTAGAGTAGAGGTTGCTATTATTGCTTTATGCTGAGGAGTTATTGATGGAGATGCAAATGGATTTTTGGTGACCATTTCGATGGTTTAAGATGATGGACGACATTAGTCGCATGACCTTCTAGTTATTGCAGAATATGAGGATGTATTTGAGGTTTTGGGAAGACCATAAGTGGATAGAAGAGACGTTTTTGCAATTGTGTTGGAACCAATGATCGCACCGGTTTCACAAGTTCCATACGGATTAGTGCCAGCAGAGATGGCCGAGCTGAAAGGACAAATGGAAAATAAATCAGACCAGAGTTTTACCAGGCCGCGTACTTCACCGTGGAGAGCGCCAATATTGATCGTTAAGAAGAAATATGGAGTTTCCATGATTTGTATCGACTGCAGAAGCTTGAACATGAAGCCATTAAGGAGAGTTACAGCTTTCGTATTTTGATGGGTTATTGGATTAAGCTGCATGGAGATTCATTGTTTTCGAAGACTAACTTGGCATCGGGATACCATCAGATTGTTACAGCTGAAGAGTGTGTACGGAATACGGTCCTCCGTACATGTTGTAGATATTAATAGATTGTAATGATATTAATTGGGGAGACGAATGCTTGGATAACACTCATGAAACTTAAGAATAAATTCTTTTGTGAGCACTTGGATAAGTGCGTGATTGTATTTATCGACGACACCCTGATTGATTGTTGGAGTATATAAGAGCATATTGAGCATTTTCGGATTTAGTAATTGACGCAGTAAGATCAAGTCATTGCATAAGCATGGAGTCGGATGGGAAACTTGGATATGGAGCTTTTTGGAAGAACAATGGATACTACAGTTGCACGTGATTGGGAGATGAGTTGAAGCGGAAACTAGGAATTTATTGAGTGCCTACCAGAATTGTTCTTATATTAACTATGCAGTATTTGCGTGGAGATGCGCTAGTATGATGCAAAGGATTACGATGGAGTCACATTGGACATGATAAAGTTACCTTTGCAGATTTTATCCAAGAGTCGACATGAAGTACTTTGCAAAGGAAGCTATGGATAGGAAGAAGAGCGTCATCGAGCATGTAAACCAAAGAACCATGATTATCAAGGAATATGAGATTGGGATCAGTAGACTTTGAAGATTTTCTAGAGGTGGCATTTCAGCAGGAGAACTAATTAGAGAATTTTGGATGAGATGCGAGTAGAGCTTCACACCAGATGTTGTTACGTCAATCACTGCAGATTGAAAGATTCAGTAGATAAAGCTACTCATCAGGAGGTAAGTCTAGAAGAGAGACAAGAACTTCTTTTATCAGATTAGACTAAATCTAAAAGGGCACCATAGTCCCATAAGTGAACAGAAAGCCAGTATGGGAAACCGAGTTATCTACGTTGCCATCACCGTCATAGTGGAAAGTTTACTAAGCTTTATGTTTGCGGTCAATCATCACATTTTTCGAGGCTAATCATTCTATGCACCGCTTGGAGCTAGCACCAGTGGCATTTGCGTTAAAGGTTGGAGATTGTAATTGTACGTAAAGGAGTTAAGGTTCATTGGGATCTAAAATATATATTCACTCACAAAAAGTTGTACTTTGGACAGTACATATGATTTGAGTTGGTAGCAGTCTACAGTTTGGATATCACACGCCATTTGGTAAGGTCAACCATGTGGTGAATGCCTTGAATAGGCACAAGAGCAATGTCTTAGGAAACAAGGAAGGTTCAAGAGTTTACTGGAATACTTGCAAGTTTGGATTATGTTTAGTTCAGTAGAGGAGGATACACCTTATTTTGAAGCACTAAATGTGCAGATTTACTGTGGAGGATGCACCAAGTATTTGTTAACGATAAAGTTATGGTTAAGTAGATCAGGTTTGAGAGATTTGGATACTCTACATTTTCGAGCGGGATGTACTTGTGCTGAAACCGAGTTTCTGTGTCAGACGATAAGCTGTTAAGAAAAAGAATCTTACAGCAAGCACACCACTTGCGTTTCCTTATCTACCCGGAAAAACGTTAAAAAATTCAAAGGTATGAAATGTTATTATCATCGGACTAGTATGAAAAAAAAAAAAATGGTTGTAGCTACATTGCATCGCAGCACCATACATGCCAGATGACCATGTATGAGGATGAGTTACCTATCATTGTTATGTTGAGCTTGCTTTTATCAGAGTAGAAACGAGGTTTGGTGGTTACAGATATTGTTACTGGATTGTCGATCACCACATGTGACAAGGATACCACATGGGTAGTCTTGGATAGACTCACCAAGTAAGTTTATTTCTTAGTAATTAAGGAGACAGACAGAACTGATCGGTTGTGTTACATGGAGTTCTCGCCAGCTTTGTATCAGATCGGGGAGCGTGGTTTATGTCTGCATCTTGGAGAATTTCTCAGAAGGCGATTAGGACAACATTTATTTGAGTACGATTTATCATCCGCAGTTAATCAGTCAGATATAGAAGACCATTCAAATGTTAGTGGAATTTCTTAGAGCTTGTGTCTCGCAGTGGGAAGGAAGCTCGAGGATATCTACCCCTCGCACATTTCAGTTGCAATCACAGCTATCATTTGACTATTAGGTGGGCACCATATGAAACTCTTTATGGTAAGTCTCACCGTACACCACTTTTGGACAAAAGTGGGGGAGCAACAAGTTATAGGACCATCAATAGTTCAAAAGAGAGTAGAGCAATGGAAATGCTCAAGAGTTCAACCTTACGACTCCCATGACCGTCAGCGAAATATAGTTAAGCGCCGCAAGAATCTAGAGCTTCAGGTAAGCGATCGAGTACACCCGAAATCAGGAAATTTCAGGGATGATCTAAGATTCAGATGTTAAAAAGATTAAACCGGGGTATTCAAGACCATATACTATTGTGGAGCGGATTGGAACAGTTGATTAAAGATTGGATTTATTAAGAAGAGATATCAGACTTCTAAGAGGTGGTTCATATGTTTGTTTTGAAGAAAAATCGTGATAGAGCCAGAGCTCAATTTACAGCAGCTGATAGATGACTTCCGAGAGATTGTGTGCATCTTATTAGCCGGCGGAGATTAGAGATCGTCAAATGAAAGTATTTAATGGATTGTCGACAATGTATGTTAGAGTTCATTAGAAAAGAGATGAGATTCAGTAGGAGGCTTCAGAGATATGGCAGATGGATTATTCAAAGATTTTTTTTTACGTTGATATTGAGGAGTCAACGGAAGACTCGAATTCGAGGACGAATTCCTTATTAGTGGGGGAGAATTGTAACGACCCGAATTTTGGTTTCAGTATTTGTTAGCATGCTAACGGCCGTGCATTTACATGAGACCCAAAATTTGTCTATAAATAGCCATCTCTTAGTCTTTGCAACATTGTTTTCTCCACCTGCAAACAAAGAAAAAGAAAATGAGAAGTTGAGAGAGAGAGAGAGTTCAAGAAAGAGAGAATGAGAAACCTTTGAAGTGAAGCCACAAGAGAGTGTTGATCATCAACGGAGCTCGCCATCGACCACTGCACGCCAAGACCAAGTCGAGCTCGTCCTCACCGTTCACAACAGCAAGAAACCGCCGGAGACCACCATGCTTTTAAGCTTTGTTTCGGCCGTTTTGGTAAATCGACGATATCTTTTTAACCGTTGCGAATCTGGTGCATGCAAAGCCACCATCGCGTTCCTCTCGTCGAGACGAATCCGTAGCCACCAGAATCGCCGCAATCGGAGCTAGGACGAAGCCGTACGCGCCCTCCAAAGTTTCGCCGGAAATCGCCTCCGCCACCGCCGGACCACCGCTGCTCCGCCGTAGTTCGCCACCGTCGCCCGCCGGAACACCGCTTCTCCGCTGCCGGACCGCCGTTACCGCCGGTAAGCCTCCGCCATCACCGCCGGTGACTGGCGCCGGTGACTCGCCGGTGACTCGGCCACTCGGCCGAGTCGACTCGGTGAGTCAACTCGGTGACTCGGTCAACCGGTTGGTTTGACTGGTTTAAATTAATTGCGAATCGGTTAGGGTAAACCGGTTGGTTAAAATTAATTAGATTTCGGTTAGGGTAAACCGGTCGATTTAATTAATTAATTAATTTAATTTCGGTTAAGGTTAAACCGGGCGGTCCAATTGAAATCGATTTAGGTTAGACAAAACCGGTCGGTTATGTCAAATTGATTTCTGGTCAAAGTTTGACCGGGTTGACCTTTGACCAGCGGGTTGACTTTTCCGTAGACTTTGACCAGACCCGTTTTCACCCGTTCGAAGGGCGTTCTGACCCGAAATTTCGCCCTGATTTCAGATTTGGAGTCTATTTGAGCATCTGGAGTTCATAGATACCACTTTTATACATTTGCTAAGGTGAGAGCTCTTTCCGAACTTCTCGTACACGACTTAGGATTTCGAATAAATATAATTTATTTTTACTATGTTCCGTCTGCGTGAAATCGAGTCTGTCATTGCTTGTTTAGTTTAGGTTGATTGCTTAAACCGGAACTAGGGTGTTAGATGGTTCAACGTTGATTGCCTCACTTAATGCATTTTCTTAGTTAGAACTCTTTATGACGGATACAGAGACGTAATTCTGTATGCCGGATTGTGTGGCGGTTACGGCCAGCTATAGTCGACCGGCTGGTCCGTAACCTGGAAGTGTCGATAAAACGTCTAAGGGCGGTGTCCGAGCACTATCTCGAGTGGAGTATATTATTTATTTTTTTGTTTGCCCTTTAGGGGGCGGCGAGTGCGCGGCTCGCTAGGACCATTGTTTGATGTTTGGGTACTTTAGGTACCGTGATTGTACGTATTAAGATTAAATTATTTTTATCCGTAATGCTATGTCTATGTCCATGAATTTTCGGGATTAGCATCCCATACCTCACTGAGCGATTCCCCTATCGCTCACCCCTCTTTCTTCCCCATTTCAGGTGAGACAAGCATCAATGTGATATTTGGATGGACTCGGTGCTACTGGACTTTTCCTTCGGATTTTATTTTGGGCTTGGGCTGAGAGTATAGTTAGGTATATGGCCTTTTGTATTATGTGTTATGGTTGGTGGCCCGCCGTTCACTATTTAGTGGAGACTCGTGTCACATTGTTATTTGTTGAGGTGTCGGTTGACACGTGGCCATTTAGTTAGAAAGTGACGGGTGTCACATTTTTGGTATCAGAGCGTGGTTCCGTCCCGGTTCCGTCCCGGGATGGCGGTCAGGGGATTCGGTTTTCAACGTTTTCAAATATTTTATATACTCTATATTAATAATAAAAAGTTTTTGGAAATTCTTTTAGCACCATTCTGTCCAGTTATTACTAACTCAATTGTCTCTTTTTATGACGATGAGTAAAATCATCGTCATTTGTCCTTCGGCTAACAGAGATCTACCAGATGTTCAGCAGATGTGTGATGTCTTCGTTTGTCAGATCGCTCAGGAGTTTATCAGTTTCTTCAGTCATTACTCCGAGGTTATCCAGGAGTGGATATGTGACGTTTCTGCCACCACCTGATTTCAAGCCATCGTCCCACGAGTTTTTGTTACATGATTTTTATGTGATATGAGTTTTGAGCCATTGGTTGGCATGTGTTGTTCATGAGTATGAGTATTGTGATTATTTTGGAGGTATGTTTGGTTTATAAACTCGTGGAGATCGCTTATGAATTAAGGTGCGGCAACTTGCGTTGTGTTAATATTGGAGTTACACTTGGCATGCTTGCCAGTTTTTCGTTGTGTTGATCATTTCAAAGATGTGTCAGTTTGGACAACTGGCATAGGACATTGGGAGCTATTTATATTCATCGGAGTTGTACTAGTCGTATGTGGAGAGGTCGAGTTATTCAAGAATCGTCAGAGTTGGAGCTGAGTTTTATGATGTCTTTCTTAAGGTGTATTGGTTATCATGGTATCAAGTACTGTTGATTTGTCAGAGGGCAAGAGTTCAGATTCTTAGAGTAGAGGTTGCTATTATTGCTTTATGCTGAGGAGTTATTGATGGAGATGCAAATGGATTTTTGGTGACCATTTCGATGGTTTAAGATGATGGACGACATTAGTCGCATGACCTTCTAGTTATTGCAGAATATGAGGATGTATTTGAGGTTTTGGGAAGACCATAAGTGGATAGAAGAGACGTTTTTGCAATTGTGTTGGAACCAATGATCGCACCGGTTTCACAAGTTCCATACGGATTAGTGCCAGCAGAGATGGCCGAGCTGAAAGGACAAATGGAAAATAAATCAGACCAGAGTTTTACCAGGCCGCGTACTTCACCGTGGAGAGCGCCAATATTGATCGTTAAGAAGAAATATGGAGTTTCCATGATTTGTATCGACTGCAGAAGCTTGAACATGAAGCCATTAAGGAGAGTTACAGCTTTCGTATTTTGATGGGTTATTGGATTAAGCTGCATGGAGATTCATTGTTTTCGAAGACTAACTTGGCATCGGGATACCATCAGATTGTTACAGCTGAAGAGTGTGTACGGAATACGGTCCTCCGTACATGTTGTAGATATTAATAGATTGTAATGATATTAATTGGGGAGACGAATGCTTGGATAACACTCATGAAACTTAAGAATAAATTCTTTTGTGAGCACTTGGATAAGTGCGTGATTGTATTTATCGACGACACCCTGATTGATTGTTGGAGTATATAAGAGCATATTGAGCATTTTCGGATTTAGTAATTGACGCAGTAAGATCAAGTCATTGCATAAGCATGGAGTCGGATGGGAAACTTGGATGGAGCTTTTTGGAAGAACAATGGATACTACAGTTGCACGTGATTGGGAGATGAGTTGAAGCGGAAACTAGGAATTTATTGAGTGCCTACCAGAATTGTTCTTATTATTAACTATGCAGTATTTGCGTGGAGATGCGCTAGTATGATGCAAAGGATTACGATGGAGTCACATTGGACATGATAAAGTTACCTTTGCAGATTTTATCCAAGAGTCGACATGAAGTACTTTGCAAAGGAAGCTATGGATAGGAAGAAGAGCGTCATCGAGCATGTAAACCAAAGAACCATGATTATCAAGGAATATGAGATTGGGATCAGTAGACTTTGAAGATTTTCTAGAGGTGGCATTTCAGCAGGAGAACTAATTAGAGAATTTTGGATGAGATGCGAGTAGAGCTTCACACCAGATGTTGTTACGTCAATCACTGCAGATTGAAAGATTCAGTAGATAAAGCTACTCATCAGGAGGTAAGTCTAGAAGAGAGACAAGAACTTCTTTTATCAGATTAGACTAAATCTAAAAGGGCACCATAGTCCCATAAGTGAACAGAAAGCCAGTATGGGAAACCGAGTTATCTACGTTGCCATCACCGTCATAGTGGAAAGTTTACTAAGCTTTATGTTTGCGGTCAATCATCACATTTTTCGAGGCTAATCATTCTATGCACCGCTTGGAGCTAGCACCAGTGGCATTTGCGTTAAAGGTTGGAGATTGTAATTGTACGTAAAGGAGTTAAGGTTCATTGGGATCTAAAATATATATTCACTCACAAAAAGTTGTACTTTGGACAGTACATATGATTTGAGTTGGTAGCAGTCTACAGTTTGGATATCACACGCCATTTGGTAAGGTCAACCATGTGGTGAATGCCTTGAATAGGCACAAGAGCAATGTCTTAGGAAACAAGGAAGGTTCAAGAGTTTACTGGGAATACTTGCAAGTTTGGATTATGTTTAGTTCAGTAGAGGAGGATACACCTTATTTTTGAAGCACTAAATGTGCAGAATTTACTGTGGAGGATGCCACCAAGTATTTGTTAACGATAAAGTTATGGTTAAGTAGATCAG